>NC_029789.2:90615601-90638857 GCF_000816755.2 Arachis ipaensis
TTTGTGCCACTAACGTTGAAGTTAACGTGGCTCTTAACTTTGGTGAGGAACGTCAGTGAAAAAGGTGATTATCACTAACGTTCTCGAACCCACATTTTCACTGAACGTTAACACCACTAACTTCCTGAGCTAAAAGTCTCTGCCCACTTCACACTTTCTCTCTGCCAACTTCAAACTCAAGATCCAAAGTCCCATACCCAAGACTTGAAGAATCAACTAGAAGAACAGAATAGTAGTATATGTAGGAGTAGCTTTGAATTATTAGGAGAGTTGGAAAATATAGGGAGCCTCTGGGCATAGAATTACTCTCTGTATTTACTTTCTCTGCACTTCTAGTATCATCATGTATTCTCCATCATTGTTTTCATTTTCCAAAGCTATGAACAACTAAACCCCTTTCATTGGGTTAGGGAGCTCTGTTGTAATTTGATGGATCAATACTAGTTTTCATTATTCTTCTTCTATCTTTTCTCTTGATTTTACTTGAAAGCTTTCGATCTTTATCCAATTGGATAGTTATCTTGGAAAAGAAGCTATTCATACTTGGATCTCTTCTGAACCTTGAAAGAGGAATAAAGAGATCATGCTAGAAATGCTTTCTCATGCCGGACCAAATTGGGTTTGGATGGATATGTGACTTTAATCCTCTTAACACTTGATTTGGGAAATGCATGTGGTATAATCAGTGACCATACTTCATCTCATCTCATGAGCAATTGACCAAGAAATTGGCTATTGATCAAGATTTGAGAGATTGAATTACAAGAAATTGTAATTCAATCACTTAAGATTGCCAAGGAGATCAATGAGTGCATTGATTGAGGAAGAGATGAAAATGAAATTGATCCAGAGAATGCAACATCTCCTAAGCCCAATGAACCCCCCATTTCTGATCTTACCCATTCTCTTTAATTTCTGTTACTTACTTTTATGAGCAATTCCCCCATTTCCCATTTACAATTCTGCAATTTACTTTCAGTCATTTACTTTTAGTTCCTTAATTCTAGCATTTACTTTTTCTGCCATTTACTTTGCCGCCATTTTATTTTCTGCAATTCTCAACTCAAATTCTGATTCGCTCAACTAGAACATTCCTCTAATTAAAGTTGCTTGATCAATCAATCCTTGTGGGATTTGACCTCACTCTATTGTGAGTTTTTACTTGACGACAAATTCGGTACACTTGTCGAAGGAAATTTGTTATGAGACAAGTTTTCCGTGCATCAAGTTTATGGCGCCGTTGCCGGGGATTGATTGTGCATCAACAATGATTAAATTGGAAGATAACTAGATTGAGCATTTTATTTTTGTTTGATTTAATTTTCTGTTTGAGTCATTTACTTTCTGTTTTAGTTAATTTCTTCCCTTCCCCCTACTTTTTCTTTGTTTTTTACCATTCATTTCACTAACCCACTAACTGTTTGATATATTGCATCACTCACACTAACAGTAATTCTGACAAATATACTTTCTGCACCTATTCTCTTTGCTTGTACTTGTTGGTTGTATGACAGGGAAAAGAAGCGGGGCTTCAACTTCCTTTGATTCTGAACCTGAGAGAACCTTCCTTAGACTAAGGAGGGAGGCAAGAGAAAAACGTGTAGTTGGTGCTGAAGAAGAGGAGGAACACTTTGAGGAATACTTTGAACCAAACATGGAAGAAAACATGGAAAACCATCGTGAAGAAGAAGCTCACAACCATAGCGAAAGAGGTCGAGCAAATCATGCTGGGGAGGATAGAAGAGTTCTAGGCTCTTACATTAATCCAAACCCAGGAAACTGTGGAAGTAGCATTCAAAAGCCAACCATCCACGCCAACAATTTTGAACTAAAACCACCGCTCATCACCCTTGTTCAGAACAACTGTTCGTTCGGAGGAAGCGTCCAAGAAGACCCCAATCAACATCTAACCACCTTCCTGAGAATATGTGACACAGTGAAGTCTAATGGTGTTCATCCTGACGCCTATAGACTGCTCTTATTTCCATTCTCACTCAAGGATAAGGCAGCCAAGTGGTTGGAGTCTTTCCCAAAGGAGAGCTTGACAACTTGGGAAGATGTGGTGAACAAATTCTTAGCAAGATTTTACCCCCCTCAACGAATCAATAGGCTGAGAGCTGAGGTCTAAACTTTCAGGCAACAAGATGGTGAGACTCTGTATGAAGCATGGGAGAGGTTTAAAGACCTAACAAGGAGGTGCCCACCAGATATGTTCAATGAATGGGTTCAGCTGCACATTTTTTATGAAGGGCTCTCATATGAATCAAAGAAGGCCGTAGACCATTACCCGGAGGATCTTTGAACAAGAAGAAGACCATTGAGGAGGCCATAGATGTCATTGAAACTGTAGCAGAGAATGACTACTTCTATTCTTCCGAAAGAGGGAACACTAGAGGAGTGATGGAGCTAAACAATGTAGATGCTCTGCTGGCTCAGAACAAGCTCATTACCCAGCAGCTGGCTGACCTCACCAAGAAGATGGAGAGGAACCAAGTAGCAACAATAACCACTTCATCAACAACCCAAGAAGGAGTGAATGATGAAGCTGAGGGAAGTCAAGAGCAAGCCAACTACATTGGAAATTCACCTAGGCAAAACCATGATCCATACTCCAAGACCTACAACCCTGGATGGAGGAATCACCCAAACTTTGGGCGGGGAAATCAACAAGACCAAAGCCTTGATCAAAGACGCCCAAATCCTAACAATGCAGCCCACCAACACTTCACATCTAGACCTTATCAACACCCCCATAACAACACCTCTCCACATCCATATCAAAACTAAAATAACTTACCTCATCCTTCCACCTCTAATCCCGACCTACAATCATTTGATGACAGACTCTCAAGGATTGAGAATCTACTTGAAGGCATAGGCAAAGAGATTCAAGACAACAAGGCATTCAAGGAGGAAGTGCGAGCCAATTTCAAGAACCAGGGAGACACAATCAAGAGGTTGGAATCTCAAGTGGGGTATCTCTCTGAGCAAATTCCCAAACCCACAGATGGATTTCCAAGCGACACAGAGAAGAATCCGAGAGGTGAAACAAAGAAAGTAAGAATGGAAGATTGCAAGATGGTCACTATAAGTGATAAGGAGACTGAGGACAAGCCAAGCAAGCTGTCAGAACAACCTGAAGATACCTCAGTAGAGAAGAAGGAAAAAGATCATCAATAACCAGAAATCTTACAACAGGAGCTGCTGAGACTCTATGCACCTTTTCCCCAACTGCTCAATGGTGCTGTGGAGAAGAGAATATACTTAGGTTTCTAGATTTGTTTGCATCTCTGCATGTGAACATACCGTTCATCAAGAGTATCCAACAAATGCCTGCATACATCAAGTATATGAAGGAGCTGCTTCCCAGGAAAAGCTCACTCAAGGGAGGCCAAACTATAGTGATGAATAAGGAGTGCAGTACCCTCATTCAACCGCAGTTGCCTACAAAAAGAAAAGATCCAGGGAGTTTTCATGTCCCCTGTGCCATAGGAGAAACAATGTTTGATAGAGCACTCTGCGATTTGGGAGCAAGCATCAACTTAATGCCCTTATCCCTGGTGAAGAGGCTGCAGATCAATGAGATAATGCCCACAGATGTAGTCATCAGGCTGGCTGACAAAACTCAAAAACAAGCAATAGGGGTGGTGGAAAATGTGTTGTTAAAGGTTGGAAAATACTTCCTCCCAACAGACTTTGTCATCCTGGACATGGAAGAAAGTCACACTCACCCAATCATATTGGGAAGACCATTCCTAGCTACAGCCAGAGCACTCATAGATGTGGAGCAAGGGGAGCTAATATTGAGGATCCATGATGAACGACTCAGCTTTAATGTCTTCAAACTCTCATAAGAAGCAGACGAAGAGAACAACGAACCAAGCAAAGATCATGATGATATGCTTAAAGAGGAAGCAAGCACTGAAGCACAACCAGCCCACCTGGGAAAACCCTTGGTTGATGAACATGGAAATAAGCAGTTGTCACAGCTCAAGGAAAAGCTGGAGGAACCTAAACCACCAGAGACATGTGAAGACAACGAAAAAATTCCCTTAGAGGAAGAAGCCATAAAAAGCAAGGAAACATCAAAAGGGACAAAGAAAGAAGGTGCCAAGGGGGTGGAGGAACAAGAAGATCCCTACAGAAGACTTCTCTCTAGGGGATAAAGTGATCTCAGCTTACTTCCCAGATATTCTCCCTAATCTCCCCACTGTACCATCTCAGTTACCTAAGGTCTTCACTATCAACAGAGTTCTCTCCTTGGAACATGTAGAGATCATTGATACAACCAATGGATATAAGTCCAAGGCAAGAGGAGAGGACTTGAAGCATTATCAACCTCCCTGATGAAGGAGAACCGTCGAGCTAGCGACGATAAAATAGCGCTCTGTTGGGAGGCAACCCAACCTCAGTTAGTTTTCTTTCCATCTTTATTTCAATAAGGATCACAAGTTGTTTCCCCTGTATTGCGAGGAGCTAAGTTTGGTGTTCTACACCAAAACAATTCAAGAGTGAAAGTGTGATTCTAAGTTTGGTGTTCCACCAAAGACATTAGTTAGAATTACACCCCACTCCCAAAACATATTGCTAGCTCCAACCAATCAAGGGAAACCACTTAAATGTAGTTAGGCTTTAGTAATAATTGTTTTTTTAACAACAAGATATGAGGTTCTCTGCATATATGCAATGTTTTGTACTGGGCAAGGAACTAAGTTTGGTGTTCACACACCAAATTAAGTTCAAAAGCCACAAGCATACATGCAAGCTAACTATGTCTCAAGTGCTTTGGGAACAAGCAACTTCCAATAACTTTGCAGGAATCTTATGAGGAAATAGTGCACCTTCACCCAAGGAAGTGAAGTAGCAAGGACTAGGATGATGACAAAGAAAGATGGCAACTAGAAATCATCACCCGAAGGTTGCATTGTTACTTAATTCCATTATACTCAGAATTGTTGAAAATTGGAAGTCCGAATGCACTTTTGATTAATAGTTACTCGTAGTTGGAACCTTTTTCAAATTCTGACTTTTAAGTTTTTGTGTTGAAGAGGTCTGTGTTTACTAGTCTTTATGTCAATGCATCCTCTCTTTACTTACTTGTATGCTTGTCCCTTTGAATCAAATGTAAAAGAGAATGAGTGTTTTTAAAGACCAGAGAGGAGTTCATACTATGGAGTAAGTTCATGAGTTTATGGTATAGTCATAAGTTAGCTAAGTTGGTTCAACCACAAGGTGGGAGGACAACTATCTGTCATGAATACTATGCTTGAGACACACCCCATGAGACTAGCTAAATAAGAAGATCCTAATAAGAAAAAAAAGGAAAGAACAATAAAGGTTGAAAATTAAAAGAAAAAGAGTAAGCAATAAGGCAAGGCACCAATGGTTTTAATCTTGAGGCATGTGTCTGTGGTGCTCCTGTATGAGGGATCTACTTGGATGAATAAGCTCTTAGGGGTGCCTTATCACTTGGTAACTTGGGTTAACTAACTCGGGATTATCAGCTGAAAGTCCACTATCAAGAGTAACCCTCACTACAGAGCATTTAGTAACCCAAAGAGGTGCTGGACACCAAGGTCTCAAGAAAAGAAAATAAATAAACTATATGCCCATGGTGTGTATGTATGGGGGAGAGACTTGAGCAAGTAAGTCCTTAGGGGTGCTTCAATACCTAGCACCTTGAACCAACTGGTTCAGGAGTGTTGGCTGAAAGCTTATTTTAAAGAGTTGCCCCCTTACAGAACACTTAGCCTAAGAACACAAATAAGCCCTGAAATAACAACAAAAGGATCAATGAATAAAAGTCTCATGGGATGAAATCACAGTGAGTATATCCAAAGGCCCATACCCAAGACTTGAAGAATCAACTAGAAGAACAAAAGAGTAGTATATATAGGAGTAGCTTTGAATTATTAGGAGAGTTGGAAAATATAGGGAGCCTCTGGGCATAGAATTACTCTCTGTATTTACTTTCTCTGCACTTCTAGTATCCTCATGTATTCTCCATCTTTGTTTTCATTTTTCAGAGCTATGAACAACTAAACCCCTTTCATTGGGTTAGGGAGCTCTGTTGCAATTCAATGGATCAATTGTAGTTTTCATTCTTCTTCTTCTTTCTTTTCTCTTGATCTGCTAGAAAGATTTCGTTCTTCATTCAAGCATTCAATTGTCTTGGAAGAGAACCCCCATTTTTGATCTTACCCATTCTCTTTAATTTCTGTTACTTACTTTTATGAGCAATTCCCCCATTCCCATTTACAATTCTGCAATTTACTTTCAGTCATTTACTTTCAGTTCCTTAATTCTAGCATTTACTTTTTCTGCCATTTACTTTCCTGTCATTTTATTTTTTGCAATTCTCAACTCAAATTCTGATTCGCTCAACTAGAACATTCCTCTAATTAAAGTTTCTTGATCAATCAATCCTTGTGGGATTTGACCTCACTCTATTGTGAGTTTTTACTTGACGACAAATTCGGTACACTTGCCGAAGGAAATTTGTTATGAGACAAGTTTTCCGTGCATCAGTAGCTCCAGCAGGAAGACAACACCGTGGCAGCCACTCATAATTTTTATGACCGCCCCAACCAAGGGTACAATCAAGGTGGCAACTACAACCATGGATGGCAGGACAATTCTAACCAGAATTGGAGGGATAACAACAATAACAGAGGAGACAGAGACAATCAGGGAAATCAGAGGTGGAATAATAACAACAACAGGCAGCAGAACCAAAACCAGCCTTACAGAGCACCTCACCTGAGATAGTCCCAAGGACCACAGAATACCCAACAGCAGACCTCTCAAATTACTTATCCTTCCTCATCTTCTAATGATGATTTACTACAATCCATTGATCGAAGACAATAGACCATGGAAAATAACATTAATGCCACTCTAAATGGTCTGAACGCTACTCTGCAAGCTCTTGTCTCACAGATTGGATCAATGAATAACTCCAATAACCAGCCTTTGAGCTCCAGTGGAATCCCCTCTCAACCATTACCCAATCCTAAGGGTGGCATTAATGTCATCACCCTGAGGTCCAGAACCACACTACGGGAGAGAAATCAGGAGGAGCTAAGCCTACCAGAACACGCCTTAGCTGAAGAGGTAGTGGAAATAGAAGATGCTGAAGAGGAAGAGGACATACAGGACGTAGCTGAAAAAGAAGAAGTTTAACCATAGGAGGAAGCACCACAGGGCGCAGATACTACAGAAGACACCATTCCTATCCCATTTCCACAACTTGCAAGGAAGCCTAGGAAGCAGCTGGAACCTGATCCCAAAATGGTAGAGATATTCAAAAAGGTTGAGGTAACTGTTCCTCTTTTTGATGTTATTCAATAGGTACCTAAATATGCAAAGTTTCTAAAAGATTTATGTATACATAAAAACAAAATTAATGAATTAGAAACTATTCCTTTAGGTAGTTCCATATCTGCTTTAATGGGAGGTTTACCTGAAAAGTGTAGTGACCCAGGCCCTTGTATAGTTAATTATACTATTGGTGGTGTGATAATTTCTGACTGTATGTGTGATTTAGGAGCATGTGTGAGTAAAATGCCTTTGTCTATATATGATATTTTGAGGCTCCCTCCCTTAAAAAGGTCGGCAACTCGTTTTGTGTTAGCAGATAAGAGCATTATTACAGTAGTTGGAGTTGCTGAAGATGTATTAGTGGGCATTAAGGGACTCACATTCCCCACTAATTTTTATATTCTGGAGATACCCCAAAATGACTCAGAGAAGCCATCATCAATCCTACTTGGAAGACCTTTCCTGAAGACATCAAGGTTCAATGCTTTTTCAGAAACATACTCTTTTGAAATAGATGGCCGATTAGTAAGTTTCAACCTGAATAGGGTTATGAAGCACCCTCCAGAAGATCATTCTATCTTCCAGTGTGACATCATAGATGAAACTGTAGCTGAAGTTCACCAGGAGGAATTAGAGGAGAAGCACACAGGACAAGGTCCAAGTGTGGGGACATTCTCAGAGGACAATGACAATGCTTTACCATTGTTACCAGCTCCAGACAACCCAGAGCCTGACCATGATCAGAAGTTAGAATTAAAACCCCTTCCTCCACACCTAAAATATGCTTGCCTTGAGGACAAGCAACAGTGTCCAGTTATCATTGCAAGGGAACTCACTTCTCAACAAGAAGAGCAGTTACTTAATATGCTGAGGAAGCACAAGAAGGCAATTGGGTGGAGTTTGGCAGATATAGTAGGCATCAACCCTCAAGTATGTGAGCACAGAATATTTTTAGAAGAGGGAGCATGACCCGTTCGTCAACCCCAGAGAAGACTGAACCCCACTATCTTAGAGGTTGTCAAAAAGGAAGTGACCAGACTACTAGAGGCTGATATCATATATCCCATCTTAGACAGTGAATGGGTAAGCCCAGTACAAGTGGTGCCAAAGAAGTCTGGAGTCACTACAGTGAAGAATGAGCATGGAGAGCTCCTGACAACTAGAGTTCAGAACGCCTGGAGGGTCTGCATTGACTACAGACGCCTCAACCAAGCAACCCGTAAGGATCACTATCCTCTTCCATTCATTGATCAAATGCTGGATCGCCTGTCAAATAAATCACATTATTATTTTTTAGATGGTTACACAGGTTATTTCCAGATTCATATAGCTCCTAAGGATCAGGAAAAGACTACTTTTACATGTCCTTTTGGGACTTATGCTTACAAGAGAATGCCCTTTGGCTTGTGCAATGCACCAGCTACTTTCCAAAGGTGCATGATGAGTCTTTTCTCTGATCTTATTGAGGACTGTATGGAAGTTTTTATGGATGATTTTAGTGTTTATGGCGATTCCTTTAGCCTTTGCTTAGATGGATTATCTAGAGTATTAGATAGATGTGTCAGTACAAACCTTGTATTAAATGTTGAAAAATGTCACTTTATGGTTAAACAAGGGATTGTACTAGGACATGTTGTGTCTAATACTGGCATTTCTGTAGATCCAGCAAAGGTGGATGTTATTTCTAGTTTACCTTACCCCTCTTTTGTGAGGGAAGTCCGTTCGTTCCTTAGTCATGCAGGTTTTTCAGGAGATTCATTAAGGACTTCAGTAAGGTGGCACTTCCCTTATCCAGACTACTGCAAAAGGATATTGAGTTCGAGTTCAGTGAAGATTGTAAACAAGCGTTTGATAAGCTGAAAACTGCCCTGACTCAAGCTCCAATTGTGAGAGGACCAGACTGGAGCCAGCCAATCGAAATAATGTGCGATGCTTCCAACCATGCAGTAGGAGCAGCATTGGCCCAGCGTGAAGGTAAGGATCCTTTTGTTATTGCTTATGCGTCTAAAACTCTAGATGCAGCACAGTCTAATTACACAACTACTGAGAAAGAGCTTCTTGCTATTGTTTTTGCTCTGGATAAATTCTGAGCCTATTTACTTGGTACGAAGGTAGTAGTGTACTCGGACCACACAGCTCTAAAGTATCTATTAGCTAAAAAGGAGTCCAAACCAAGGCTTATACGTTGGATACTGCTATTACAAGAATTTGATTTAGAAATTAAGGATAGGAGTGGTAACCAGAATTTAGTGGCAGACCACTTGAGTTGCCTTGAGCACATTTCAGATGACCCCACTCCTATAGCTGATAATTTCCCATTTGATAACTTGCAAGCAGTATCTGAGATAGTCCCTTGGTATGCACCTGTAGCTAATTATCTAGTTAGCCGCACCTTTCCTCCAAACTTTTCTAAGCATCAAAGAGACAAGCTGAAAAGCGAGTCTAAATATTATATATGGGATGACCTATATTTATGGAGATGTGGCACTAACCAAGTAATTAGATGGTGTGTGCCTCAATCAGAATTCCAGTCCATCTTAGAGGCCTGTCACTCATCTGAGAGTGGAGGACATTTTGGCCCTCAAAGAACTGCTAGAAAAATCTTAGACTGTGGATTCTGGTGGCCTACTCTTTTTAGAGACGCTGCTAAATTTTGTAGATCTTGTCTCCCATGCCAGAAATTTGGTAATATATCCAGGAGGGATGAGATGCCTCAACAAATTATGCTTTTTTGTGAAATTTTTTATGTTTGGGGCATTGACTTCATGGGTCTATTTCCAAATTCTAATGGTTATTTTTATATATTGTTAGCTGTAGATTACGTTTCCAAGTGGTTGGAAGCAATTCCTACCCACACTGATGATGCTAACACTATTGTTTCCTTTGTAAGAAACCACATTATTTGTCGCTTTGGATCCCCACGAGCAATCGTGAGCGATCAAGGCACCCATTTTTGTAACAGGAGACTAACAGGATTAATGAAGAAGCATGGGATAATTCATAAGGTTGCAACAGCATACCACCCTCAGACTAATGGGCAAGCCGAGGTGTCAAATAGAGAAATAAAGCGTATCTTGCAGAAGATAGTCAAACCTCATAGAAGAGACTGGAGCACCAGGATACAAGATGCACTTTGGGCGTACAGAACCGCATACAAAACACCCATTGGGATGAGACCTTTCCACTTAGTTTATGGAAAAGCTTGTCATCTCCCTGTTGAAATAGAGCACAAAGCCTTTTGAGCAGTAAAGGAGTGCAACATGGGAATTGAGAAAGCTAGAGCTGAAAGGAAATTGCAACTGCAAGAATTGGAAAGCCTTCGCCTGGAAGCTTATGAGAACTCAAGACTATAAAAGGAGAAGATGAAGGCTGTACATGATCAGCACATCAGGAGGAAAGAGTTCCAACCTGAGGATTTAGTCCTCCTGTACAAATCTCAACTGAGGCTCATGCCAGGCAAGTTGAGATCAAGATGGGAAGGTCCATACAGAGTAGAGAAGGCCGAACCGTATGGAGTTTATCACCTAAGCCATCCTTCAAGCTCTGAACTTATCAAAGTTAATGAACATCGTTTAAAGCTATACCATGGCGAGCAGCTGAAGAAAAACAAGGAGCTCGAGATCTTCCTCTTGGAAGATCCCCACATAGCCGAAGACTGAGCTAGTGGAGCGTCCAACTTACAGACGTTAAAGCAAAGTGCTAGGTGGGAGACAACCCACCATGGTATGATTGTTCCGTTCTTTATTTTTAATTTTCCTATTCAATAACTCTTCTTCTTATTAGTACATTTCGTGCATTTGCATTTACATACTTTTATTTAAAAAAAGAAAAAACATGTTACGCGACGCGATCGCATCATTGACGCGTCCGCGTCGCAAGGAGATGGGAGAAAATAAAAACAAATAGAGAGTCACGCAGGAGCGTGGCTGGAGGCATGCCAATGTCACAAATCATCCCATGCGACCGCGTCGTTGATGCGTCCGTGTCGAGTGGGAATACTGGCCTCCCACGCGACCGCATGCCCCACGCGGCCGCGTGACCAGGATTTCAACGTAAAAAGGTGCACAACCGAAAGTTGTGCTAGAGTGGTGCTGGACTGGCGCTGGACGCGTAGTCCCTCTCACGCGACCGCATGACCGACGCGATCATGTCACATCCCAATAATTGACCACTCACGCGATCGCATGCCCCACCCGATCGCGTCACCCAATATTTGGCAATTCATGATTTTGAATAGAGAGTTGTGCGAGTGCGAGGTTGCCCTCGCGCCAGTAGCATAAAACAAGTCACGCGACCGCGTGACCGACGTGACCACGTCAATTATCATAAGCGCATTTTGCGCGACCGCGTGCCCACACGGCCGCATCGCTTGCGCCGCACAGCTTCCCTGATTTGCCAATTATCTTATCTTTCTTTTACCCAAATCCTATTTTCTCTTTTCCCTCCTTATTTCTTCTTCCTCCCTTCCCCCTTCTTTCTTCTTTCTCACTTTTTACACCCTCTCTCTCTCTCTCCCCCCATTAACAATGTTTTCTTTTTTCTTCTTCTCTCCTTACTTTTCTATTATTCTTCTTAATTTTATATATTATCTTCTTTTCTTTTCGTTTTACCTTTATTATTCATATTTTCTTTTTCTTTCTTTTTCCTTTTTAATTTGTGTTATACATTTATGTGAGTCATTATTTCTCATTATATGCTTGTGGATTGTTCTAAATTTGTTTGGCAATTATATATTACTTTTTAAAGGGTTGCTTGCATGTTCAATTTAATACTTTCCATACATTATTTCACCATGCATGCTATGTGTTTGTGAAAAAGTCCATATGGCATTCTGCACTTTTCTCCGTTATTCTACTCTACTATTAAATGCCCGTTTTTCACAAAACCCCTTTTATATTTTATTCATTATAAATAATTGTCAATACAAATGTGATGGTTTATTATGAGTGATGCTTGATCTATTCTACTCATGCCTTTGCCAGCATGCCAATAAACACCTTGCATTCACAAAACCCCTTGCATATGCACTATCTTTTTTCCATTGATGACTTTTCACATGTAGTCATGACCATGTGATAACATCATTTACCTTTTATTGTGCATTCATAACCACCCTTTTTCGTTCTCTTGCTCTATCTCTTTGAATTTAATTTACTTTCTCTTTCATTTTTCAACTGCGGTTAAACCCTCAACAAAGAGACTTAAGATGATTATAAAGGTTAATGATAAAGAAAAAGCCCTCCCAGCAAAAGACACTGCACGATTTCCCAATCGCTACTATGAGCAGATGTTCCCCATCCTGGCAGAAAGGAGCTACAACAACGAATACCTTCTTCTCCTCCCAAACCATATTGCTACCTTTGTTGAGCCACAAATTGCACAAAGACAATGGGGTTTCCTACAGAGACAGCCGAGGCAGGTCAATCTTTCTTGGGTAGTCAAATTCTACTCCAACTTCCACCTGCCAACCCTGCAATCTGTCTTTGTCCGTCAGAAGCAAGTACCCATTACAGAAGAGGCCATTCAAAAAGCTCTAAGTCTTCCCCCTATTCCAAAAGGTTTAGACGCCTTTCAAGAAGCCGCACTCAAGCGCCAGATGTACCAATTTGACTGGGATGCCGTTCTCAGAGTTATCGCACTACCTGGCCGCCGATGGATCTACGGATACCATCGTACCCGCCCTAAGGGAATTTCGGCTTCAGCACTTACCTTGGAGGCTCTCGCATGGGCACAGATCATGTCCCATTACATCTTTCCAAGCACTCATGAGTCCTCCTTCACCGCGGACATGGCCGTTCTACTATGGTGCATCCTTACAGACCAGCCTCTGAACCTACCAAGACACATCTGGAATGCCATGGGACACGTACAAATTGCGGGCAACTTACCTTTCCCCGCCTTGGTCTCAGATCTCGTCTCAGCAGCTGGAGTCTCCTTCAGAGCTGAGAACACCAAAGCCATACTTCCACAGGATGATCAATATGTCCCTAATGGGAAATATATCAGACCCTCAGCAGCCACTACAAGCCAGCCCACTGAACCGGCTCAGGACATTCCTCCTTTTGTACCACAATCACCTACCACAGACCAACTGCTCTATCAGATACTCGAAAGGTTGGATCGGCAGGAACACAAAGCTAAGATGAGAGAGCGCTGTAACAAGCGCCAATTCACATACCTCAAGGAGCTGATTATGGGAAAATTCAAGGACTCGGACACCCCGAACTCTACTTCCTTTACCAGCACAGGGAGCCATGATGGTCCCGACTGTGGAGATACTGCTATCAGCCTACCCCTGTTCCTGACAGATGGCATCGAGGATGGTGCAAAGCCTTAAGTGTGGGGAGGTCGGTCAGTACCTGACTTCCGGAGGTAATTTCTCTTCCCTAAACACCAATAAATTAGGACATTTAGTTAGTTTTTCTTTTATAAAATAGGATAAACTGCATAGTAATAGATTAGTTGCATGCATGTTCTACTTGATTGAAAAGACAATAAGTTTCTTCTAAGACTCTATTTTTGGAACAAAATTTCACTAATTTTAATTAAATTTTTATGTTAAATTTGCTTGAAGTTGTATTTGGAACATGATTTTTGAGCTAAAGAACACACAACCTGTGAGATTTGAGCCTTTATGAATGGTTACATTATTTAACCATAATTATTTTATTCTTGTGTGTTTACTTCTCTATGATTGTAATCTATATTTTGTTTCATCCTATATGTCCAATATTTATTATATTTATATATTTGCATATGATTGAGGCCATTAATTGTTTAGCTCACTTATCCAAATTAAGCCTACCCTTTCAATTACCTTTGTTAGCCACTTTGAGCCTTTAAATCCCATTTGTTCTATATTTTACCACATTATTAGCCTTAAGCGAAAAAACAATTATATATCCTAAACTGAATCTTTGGTTAGCTTAAGATAGAATTGTGTGTGCTAATTAAGTATGGGAAATTGTGGGAACAAAAGATAATAAGGGAATGTGTCATGATAATAGAATGGGAATTTGGATACCTACTCATGTGAAATTATAAGAATTAAAAATCTATGTGCATTGATAAGCTATGTTTATTTTTATGCTTATAATAAAAAAAATAAAAAATATTCAATAAATAAATAAGGGGACAAAATTACTCCAATGTTAAGTTAAGAATTCAAAGGTCAATGCATGTATGATAAAATAAAAGTTGATACATGAGTATGGAATGTGAAAGAGAAATTCTGGGTAGCTAGGTATGAATTCTAAAGTTATATAGAATATATATATAGGTTATGTTAAAGCTTGGGTTAATTAAAGATTCAGTTTATAAGCTTACTTAGCCATATATGTATCCTTACCATTACCTTGGCCCCATTACAACCTTGAAAAGACCTCATGATGTTTGCATTGGTATATCAAATGTTGTTGATTGATTAGGAGAAGAACAAAAATTAGAAAGCATGATTAGAGAAGGATGGAGTGATTACCATATACACTAGAGAGACTAGAGTGCACATACACCATCAGTGAGGGTTCAATGCTTGAAATTTTATGTTCCCTACTTTTATGAGTTATCTTCTTGCATTTTTAGCTGTTCTTACTGTATAAGAATTGAATTAGTGGAATTTGATTTATATTTGTCTTGAAGAACTTATTTACTATTGATCAAGTGGACAGAAATCATATAGTTGCATTAATATATATATAGGTTGCATTGCATTGCATGAGTTTTACATGTTCCTACTCATTTATTTTATCTCTTTCAACTAAGCATGAGGACATGCTAATGTTTAAGTGTGGGGAGATTGATAAACCACTATTTTATGATTTATAATGTGTTTAATTGTGTGGTTTTATCATGCTCTTTACCCACTTATTCATATGATTAGCATGCATTTATATTTCCTTCCTAAAATCATTACATGATTGAAAACTTGCTTCTTAGAGACTTTTAATTATGTATTTTAATTTTTCTTTATTCCATTCGATGCCGTGATCTGTGTGTTAAGTGTTTCAGGCTGTACTGGGCATGAATGAGTTGGAGATTGGAAAGGAAGCTTGCAAAAATAGAAGGAACACAAGAAATTAAGGAGATGACCAGCGAGAAGTGATGCGGCCGCATGGCTCATGCGACCGTGCGAAAGAGAGGAAATCGCAGTGACGCGGTCGCATGGCTCACGCGACCGCGCGGATTGGAATAGCACAAGTGATGCGGAGGCGTGGACGACGCGCCCGTGTGGCAAAGCAAAACGCCGCATGACGCGTCCGCATGAATGACGCAATGGCATGACATGCGCGATCTGCATAATCTGCAGAATTTGCTGGGGGCGATTTTGGGCCCTGTTTTGACCCAGTTTTCGGCCCAGAAAAGCATACTAGAGCCAGAGAACATGCAGAGACCAACAACAACATTCATTCTACATAATTTTTAGTTTTAGATCTAGTTTTACTCCTCTCCGAGATTTTCTCTCTACACATTCATAGTTCTTAGGATTTTTATTGCTTTTTTGCATTGGGATATTGTGAAGAGTTATTACCTCACCAAGACTTCGTCATTCTAGTTCGTTTTCTTTCCTTGGCTTTACTCTTCCATGTCCTTTAATTTACTCAGTTTTACTATTGGATTATTTTAGAATTTATTAATACAAGAGTCACTTTTATTTTTAATTGATTTCTTTGAGTTTTATTTAACATGTCTTTCTTTAAATCTCTTTCCTATGTTATGAATTCCACATTCACAATGAGCGAGTAGTTCCCTAACTTGATGGGGAGTTGATTGACAGGAACCCTTGAGTTGGAATGCTCAAAGGAGAAATTGTAATTGGGTTTATTGTTGGATTGCTCTCTAGTCACTAACGTCAGTCCTTCCAAGTAAGCGGATTGGGACTTGTGAATAGAAACAGCATTCCAACTTGTTTGACTTTCCCTTATCTAGTAAGGGATAACTAAACAGAACGACCTTCAATTATCAATTAATCTTGAGAGTACTGCAACAAGAATAGGGCTTCCAACTAATCAACTCCCAGTCAAGGCTTTTATTTAAATTACATTAATTTTTTGATTTAATTTCCTGTCATTCAACTCAATCTTTTTGAAAACCATCTGATTAATAAAATAGCACACTTTCCTGCAAACTCGTTGGGAGACGACCTGAGATTCATACTCCCAGTATTTTAATTTTGATTTTTGTGACAACCTTTCTAAATTGATAAGTGGATTTCTGGTTGGTTAAAAACTATACTTGCAACGCACAACTTATATCAATTCTTAATTAGCCAATTTCCGCCACGTCAAACACCAAACTTAGAATTCTTCATTCTCCCTTATATTGTTTTGGTGTGCAACACCAAACTTAGCTTCTTGCAATATAGATAAAGCTAATTAACCTTTTTATTAAAATAGTTATGAGAAGAAAACTACCTCAGGTTGGGTTGCCTCCCAACAAGCACTTCTTTATTGTCATTAGCTTGACATCCTTCATTCTTGCTTAGCTTAGGTTCTGAACCTCTTTTTCCTTGTCCCATTGCCCTCCTAAGTAAGGCTTTGCTCTGTGCCCATTTGCTGTGAAATGTCTCTGTGTAGCTTCATCTAGTTACTCAAGACTTCCATAAGGAAAAACCTTTGTCACTAAATATGGGCCAGTCCATTTAGACTTGAGCTTGCCAGGGAAAATCTTGAGCCGTGAATTATACAGGAGTACCTGCTGTCCTGGTTTGAACTCTTTCTTTAAAATCTTCCTGTCATGCCACCTTTTGGTTCTTTCCTTGTATATCTTAGCATTTTCATAGGCTTCTAGCCTAAATTCATCCAACTTATTTAGTTGTAGTAACCTTTTCTCCCCTGCTGCCTGAGAATCAAGGTTGAGGAGTTTAGTAGCCCAAAAAGCTCTGTGTTCAAGCTCTACAGGGAGATGGCATGATTTTCCATACAATAGCTGAAAGGGAGACTTTCTAATGGGAGTTTTGAAAGCTGTCTTGTATGCCCAGAGTGCATCTTCTAGCTTCCTGGCCCAATCTTTTCTTGTGCTTCCCACTGTTTTCTCTAAGATCTTCTTCAGCTCCCTATTTGCTAATTCAGTCTGGCCATTAGTCTGAGGGTGGTATGGTGTGGCTACTTTATGGATTACTCCATATTTGTGGAGGAGTTTCTCCATCTGTTTGTTGCATAAATGACCACCACCATCGCTAATAAGACCCTTGGGCACTCCTTATCTAGTGAAAATGTGCTTCTTAAGGAATTGAAGGACAATCTATACATCACAGGTGGTTGTGGCTATGGCTTCCACCCACTTTGAGACATACTCCACTGCCACCAAGATGTATCTGAAAGAGTAGGAAGGAGGAAAGGGTCCCATGAAATCAATACCCCATAAGTCAAATAGCTCCACTTCCAGGATGAAATATTGAGGCATCCCATTCCTTCTTGTCAATCCTCCAGCTCTTTGACATTTATTGCATTGGTGAACAAACTCTCTGGCATCCTTGAAGATAGCTGGCCAATAGAAGCCACTCTGTAATACCTTTGCAGCCATTCTCTCTGGTCCAAAGTGTCCACCGTATGCTGAACCATGACAATGCCACAATATGTCCTTCATTTCATTTTCAAGGACACACCTCCTAATCATTCCATCAGAGCATCTCTTGAATAGAAAATGTTCGTCCCACAAGAACTTCCTTGCTTCATTGAGTAGCTTCTTCACTTGTTGCTTGGAAAATTCTTGAGGTATTTTTCTTCCTACTTTGAAATTTGCTATGTCAGCAAACCAAGGTGTTTGTCGAACTTGGAAAAGGTGCTCATCAGGGAAATTCTCATTTACTTGCTGTGGTCTATCTTGCTTGGCTTCTTGTGGCACTCTTGATAAATGATCTGCTACTTGATTTTCACTTCCTTTTTTATCTCTCACTTCAATATCAAATTCTTGTAGCAGTAGCACCCACCTAATAAGCCTTGGCTTTGAATCCTGTTTAGACATTAAATACTTGAGAGCAGCATGGTCAGTATACACTATAACCTTTGAACCAATCAAGTATTGCCTAAACTTATCAAATGCATATACAATTGCTAAAAGTTTTTTCTCAGTGGTGGTATAATTTTTCTGTGTTTCATTCAACACCTTACTGGCATAATATATGACATGATGTAATTTGTCTTTCTTTTGCCGCAGCACAGCAACAATAGCAAGGTTACTTGCATCACACATAAGTTCGAAAGGTAAATTCCAATCAGGGGGTGTGATGATTTGTGCTGTAATGAGTTTTCTTTTGAGAGTTTCCAAGGCATGTTTACATTTGTCATCAAAGATGAAAGGGGTATCGATCATTAGTAAATTGCTCAATGGTTTTGCTATTTTTGAGAAGTCTTTGATGAACCTTCTGTAAAAGTCAGCATGCCCAAGAAAACTCCTTACTGCTTTCACATTAATAGGTATAGGGAGTTTTTCAATAACTTCTATTTTAGCTTTATCAACTTCTATACCTTTACATGACACTTTATGCCCAAGAACTATTCCTTCCGGAACCATGAAATGGCACTTCTCCCAATTCAATACCAAATTAGTTTCTTGGCATCTTTTCAAAACAAGAGTTAAATTATGCAAGCAAGTGTTAAATGAATTGCTAAAGACAGAAAAATCATCCATGAAGACTTCTAAAAATTTTTCTACCATATCAGAAAAGATGGAAAGCATACCTTTGAAAAGTGGTCGGGGCATCGCATAGCCCAAAGGGCATCCTCCTGTAGGCAAAAACTCCAAATGGGCATGTGAAGGAAGTCTTCTCTTGATCCTTGGGATCCACCACTATTTGATTGTACCCAAAGTACCCATCAAGGAAGCAGTAATAAGCATGGCCTGCTAATCTTTCCAACATTTGATCAATGAAGGGCAGAGGAAAGTGATCTTTCCTTCTAGCTTCGTTTAGCCTCCTGTAATCTATGCACATTCTCCACCCAGTCACTGTCCTAGTGGGGATCAGCTCATTCTTCTCATTGGTGATGACTGTCATTCCTCTCTTTTTTGGTACAACTTGAACCAGACTCACCCACGAGCTGTCCGAGATTGGGAAGATTATCCCAGCATTCCATAGCTTCATCACTTCTTTTTGAACCACCTCTTTCATGGTAGGGTTGAGTCTTCTCTGAGGTTGAACCACAGGCTTTGACTCTTCCTCCAATAAAATTTTATGCATACAGATGGCAGGGCTGATGCCTTTGATGTCCTCAATTGTCCAACCCAAGGCTGTTTTGTGAGCTTTTAATACTTCAATCAACTTTCTTTCCTCTTCCATGTTCAAGGAAGAGTTTATGATTACTGGTAAGGCTCCTGCTTCCCCAAGAAACACGTATTTGAGGTGAGGAGGGAGAGGCTTCAACTCCTGTTTTGGCTTATCCTCCTCCTTCTCTTCAATGGATATTTCTACCACTTCCTCACCTTGTTCTTCCTGGTTCTCTTGATAGTTGTCCTCAAACATTTCTTCTACCAAGCTTTCTATCATATCCACCTTCATGTAATTTTCTTGCTCAGAGGGGTGTTGCATTGATTTGAAGACATTGATTACCATTTGCTCATTATGCACCCTGAAGGTCATTTCTCCCATCTCCACATCAATAGTGGTTCTTGCTGTAGCTAGAAATGGTCTTTCCAAGATGATTGAGTTGTTTCCTTCCCCTTCTGTGTCCAAAATTACAAAGTCTGCAGGGAAGATAAACTCTCCAACCTTCATTAGTAAATTTTCCACAATTCCATTGGGTGTCTTGATTGATCTGTCGGCCATCACTAGTGACATCCTAGTAGGTTTGATTTTGGTGCACGAAATTGTGATCTCCAGGCTCGAACGAACCCTGGTAATGGCTTCAAAGCTTGGTGCTCTGATCTTAATTCATAATTGTCACAACTTCGATACAACTAACCAGCAAGTGCACTGGGTCGTCCAAGTAATACCTTACGTGAGTAAGGGTCGAATCCCACGGAGATTGTTGGTATGAAGCAAGCTATGGTCACCTTGTAAATCTCAGTCAAGCAGATATAAAGTGATAAGGGTGTTTTCGAATATTATATAATAAAAGAGGGATAGAGATACTTATGTAAATCATTTGTAGGAATTTCAGATAAGCGAATGGAGATGCTTTTCGTTCCTCTGGACCTCTGCTTTCCTGCTATCTTCATCCAATCAGTCTTACTCCTTTCCATGGCTGGCTTAAGTGATACATCACCACTGTCAATGGCTACTTTCGGTCATCTCTCGGGAAAATGATCCAATGCCCTGTCACGGCACGGCTAATCGTCTGGAGGCATCACCCTTGTCAATGGCTTCATCTTATCCTCTCAGTGAATAATATGCTCACACACCCTGTCACGGCACGGCTATTCATCTGTTGGTTCTCGATCATGCCGGAATAGGATTTACTATCCTTTTGCGTCTGTCACTAACGCCCTGCAATCGCGAGTTAGGAGCTCGTCACAGTCATTCAATCATTGAATCCTACTCGAAATACCACGGACAAGGTTTAGACTTTCCGGATTCTCTTGAATGCCGCCATCATTCTAGCTTACGCCACGAAGATTCTGGTTAGGAGATCTAAGAGATATTCATTCTAGCTTAATTCATGTAGAACAGAAGTGTTTGTCAGGCACGCGTTCATAGGGGAGAAGGATGATGAGCGTCACACATAATCATCACCTTCATCACATTCTTGGGTGCGAATGGATATCTTAGAAGCGAAATAAGAAGAATTGAATAGAAAACAGTAGTACTTTACATTAATCTTTGAGGAACAGCAGAGCTCCACACCTTAATCTATGGAGTGTAGAAACTCTACCATTAAAAATACATAAGTGAAGGTCCAGGCATGGCCGAGATGGCCAGCCCCCAAAACGTGATCAAAGGATCATAAGGTAATCCCAAAGATGGTCAAAAAGACTAGTAAAGGGTCCTATTTATAATAAAATAGTCACTAGAAGACATGGTTATTAACTACTAATGATCATGTAATGAAGGCACAAACATAGATAAGCACATAACATAGAAAAGGAAAAACAGAGAAAGCAAGAACAAGGAATGAATCCACCTTAGTGATGTCCTTGAGCTCTTCTATGTCTCTTCCTTGCCTTGGCTGCTCCTCCTTCATTGCTTTTAGATCTTCTCTGATTTCATGAAGGATGATGGAGTGCTCTTGATGTTCCACCCTTAGTTGCTTCCAATAATTGTGTGGAAGAAAATGTATCCCCTGAGGTATCTCAGGGATCTCTTGATTTGCAGTCAAATGTTCTACCACTGAGCTATAGACCCTTGATGGAAGCTTTTGTCTTCCCTTTCTTCTTTCTAGAGGTTTCTCTGGCCTTAGGTGCCATCAATGGTTATGGAAAAAAAACAAAAAAGCTATGCTTTTACCACACCGAACTTAGAATGTTGCTCGCCCTCGAGCAAAAGAAGAAAGAATAGAAGAATAAGAAGAAGATACGGAGGAGATGGATGGGAGTGTGTATTCGGCCATATGGGTGGGATTGGGTGGGAGAGAGATGTTGAATTTTGAAGGTAGTGGGTGTATGGATGTGAGTGGTAAAGGGTTAAGAGTGTTTGTTGGGAATAGAGGATGATTGAGAAGAGAGAAGAGAGTGAGTGGAGGTAGGTGGGGATCCTGTGAGGTCTACAGATCCTGAGATGATCCTGTGAGGTCCACATATCTTGAGGTGTCAAGGCATTTACATCCCTGCACCAATTTAGGCATGCAAAATTCCCTTGCACACAACTCTGGGCGTTCAGCGCCAGGTTGGTGCCCATTTTGGGCGTTCAACGCCCATTTGCTACCATTTCTAGCGTTGAACGCCAGAACCATGCTTGTTCTGGGCGTTCAGCACCAGGATGCTCCCATTCTGGGCGTTCAGCGCCAGAACTATGCTCTGTTCTGGCGTTTGAACGCCAGACAGATGCTCCTCCAGGGTGTGATTTTTCTTCTGCTGTTTTTGATTCCGCTTTTGAATTTTTTGTTTATTTTGTGACTCCACATGATCATGAACCTAAGAAAACATGAAAAACAATAAAAATAAGAATTAGATAAACATTGGGTTGCCTCCCAACAAGCGCTTCTTTAATGTCAATAGCTTGACAGTGGGCTCTCATGGAGCCTCACAGATGTGCAGAGCTTTGTTGAGACTCTCCAACACCTAACTTAGAGTTTGGATATGGGAGTTCAGCACCAAACTTAGAGTTTGGTTGTGGCCTCCCAACACCAAACTTAGAGTTTGACTGTGGGGGCACTGGTTGACTCTGCTTGGAGAGAAGCTTTTCATGCTTCCTCTCCATGGTTGCAGAGGGAGATCCTTGAGTTTTGAATACAAGGGAGTTCTCATTCCATTGAAGGACTATTTCACCTCTGTCAACATCAATCACAGCTCTTACTGTGGCCAGGAAAGGTCTTCCTAGGATGACGGATTCATCCTCTTCCTTTCCAGTATCACTTCAGTAACATCCTTATTCTCTTCAGAAGAGGAATACTCATCGGAGCTCATGAAGGGCATAAGGAGATTCAATGGAATCTCTATGGTCTCTAGATGAGCCTCAGAGTCCTTTGGTTCCTCAGAGGGAAGCTCCTTATTGATCACTGGACGTCCCAGGAGGTCTTCCTCCTTGGGATTCACGTCCTCTCCTCTACTCACAGGTTCGGCCATGGCACTTATGTCAATGACCTTGCACTCTCCTTTTGGGTTCTCTTCTGTATTGCTTGGGAGAGTACTAGGAGGGATTTCAGTGATCCTTTTACTCAGCTGGCCCACTTGTGCTTCCAGATTTCTAATGGAAGATCTTGTTTCATTCATGAAACTTACAGTAGCCTTAGATAGATCAGAGACTAGATTTGCTAAATTAGAAGCATTTTGTTCAGAGTTCTCTGTCTGTTGCTGAGTGAATGATGGAAAAGGCTTGCTATTGCTAAACCTGTTTCTTCCACCATT
>NC_029789.2:90639116-90655831 GCF_000816755.2 Arachis ipaensis
CAGAAAAATAATAATAATAATAGAGATCCTTTATACCACAGTATAGGAATCCCTTTGTGAGTGGAAGGAAAGAGGGGGAGATAAAGAATGTGATGTAAAGGAAGAAACACAACTGTACGAATGGAAGAGATGTAAGATGAGATGTTAGGATATGAATGAATAAATAGAATAGGATGGGGGAGGTATAATTTTCGAAAATTATTTTGAAAAGGAGTTAGTGATTTTTGAAAATTGGTTTTTGAAAATTTGTTAGTATTTTTCGAAAATTTTTTTTGAAATAAAAATAAAAATAAAAATAATATGACTCAAGACTCAAACAAGAAACACAAAAATATTTTTGATTTTTATGATTTTCTACTTTTTTTGGATTTTTATTTTATATTTTTCGAAAAATTCTTTTGAAAAAGAAAATAAGGAATCCAAAATTTTTAATATGAATTCCAGGAATCTTGCATTCTTAGTCTAAAGCTTCAGTCCAGGAATTAGACATGGCTCACTAGCCAGCCAAGCTTTCAAAGAAAGCTCCAGTCCAAAACACTAGACATGGCCAATGGCCAGCCAAGCTTTAGCATGTAAATCAGAAACAGTAGCAGGTGGATTAACTCCAACTAGCTTGCTCTTGATAACAAATTGCTGCCTCAGTCCAAATAAATTTAGACATGGCTTTACAGCCAGCCAGGCTTCACATGCTTCATGAAACACTAGAATTCATTCTTAAAAATCTTGAATAAATTTTTGAAAACATTTTTATTATTTTCGAAAACAGATGAGAAAATTTTAGAAATATTTTTGAAGAATTTTTGAAAATAAAATAAAAAGAAAATTACCTAATCTGAGCAACAAGATGAACCGTCAGTTGTCCAAACTCGAACAATCCCCGGCAACGGCGCCAAAAACTTGGTGCACGAGGCCAAAGTATGGACTATTATATATTGCTGGAAAGCCCTGGATGTCTACTTTCCAACGCAATTGGAATCCCGCCATTTCAAGTTCTGTAGCTCCAGAAAATCCACTTTGAGTTCAGGGAGGTCAGAATCCAACAGCATCAGCAGTCCTTTTTCAACCTCTGAATCTGATTTCTGCTCAAGTCCCTCAATTTCAGCCAGAAAATACCTGAAATCACAGAAAAACACACAAACTCATAGTAAAGTCCAGAAATGTGAATTTAACATAAAAACTAATGAAAACATGCCTAAAAGTAACTAGATCCTACTAAAAACATACTAAAAAAAAATGTCAAAAAGCGTATAAATTATCCGCTCATCAGATTTCTTCTATCGCACCTAAATCGCATAGGGCGTTTTCCAATGTCATCTTGCCTATGGTGCATGAGACCACAAAATCTCCTGGGGATCTTTGAGCTTTCGTGGGATACCCCTTTGGATAACAACACTACATTCTTCCGTGAGCATAATAGTCTCCTTTTCTTGCCAGCTTCTCTTCTTGTTAATCAGTTCCTTCAAAAACTTGGCATATAGGGGCATTTGCTCAAGTGCCTCAGCCAAGGGTATGTTGATCTCCAATTTCTTGAAGATTTCAACAAATTTAGGGAAGTATTGGTCCTTAGTCTCCTTATTGAACCTTTGGGGATATGGCAATGGAGGTGTGATGTTTACTTCCTGCCTGTGGTCTTTAGTTGGCTCTTCAATTGCTTCCTTCCCTTTTCTTGAAATTTTGGCTGTTCCTCCTTTCCTTGAGCCTGCCTTGAAGTTTGCTTGCTTGCTGTTACATCCTCATCATTGGCTTCCTCTTTTTCACCCTATTTCTTGTCATTCTCCTTTGGCTTCTTGGTTGCTTCTTCATTCTTCATCAAGATCTTTCCACTCCTTTGTTGTATAGCTTTGCATTCCTCCTTTGGATTAGGAATGGTGTCACTTGGGAGTGAGCTCAAAGGTCTCTCAATAGCAATTTGCTTGGAAATCTTTCCAATCTGCCTTTTCATATTCTTCATGGAGGCTTCCTGGTTCTTTGTTGTCATCTCTTGCTGCTTCATCATTTTCTCCATTAAGATCTCCAAGTTGGTGATCCTCTGAGTGTCTTGTGAGATTGGTTGGTTATGGGGTATTGAGGGTTGAGGATAAGTGTTTTGATTGGTGGCTTGGTTAGTGGATGGATGATGGTTAGAGTTAGGGTAAGTGTTTTGTGATTTTCTGTATGTGTTTTGGTTATTGTTTTGCTGGTTGTTGTGGTTTGTGTTCTTCCAACTATTTTGATTTGAAGTCCTTTGCCATGGCTGTTGAGTTTGATTGTGATTGTCTCCCCATCTGAGGTTTGGGTGGTTCTTTCATGAGGGGTTGTAAGTGTCACCATAAACCTCATCTGTCCCAGAATTTTGATTGTGCATATACTGGACTTGTTCTTGCTGTTGATCCTCTTGAGTTTCTTCATTTGTCCCCCATGTGGATGATGGTTAGCTTGTGTTGACTGCTGCAACTTGGAGGCTATCAATCCTTTTGGCCATTTGCTCAAATTGTTGTTGAATTTGCTGCTGCATCATTTTGTCTTGAGCTAAGATTGAGTCCACTCCTTCCAACTCCATCACTTATTTCCTTTGTGATGGTTGGCATTGCCTTTGGTGAGCAAAGAATTACTGGTTGTTAGCCATCATATCAATGATATTTTGAGCTTTCTCTTCAGTCTTCATCAATTGTAGAGAACCTCCTGCTGAGTGATCAAGAGCATCCTGAGATTTCAATGTCAACCCTTCATAAAAATTCTGTAATCTGTCCCATTCACTGACTGAATGATCAAGAGCCTCCTGAGATTTCAATGTCAACCCTTCATAAAAATTCTGTAATCTGTCCCATTCACTGAACATTTCAGGAGGGTACTTCCTAATTAGAGCCTTGTATCTCTCCCATGCTTCATAGATGGGTTCAGTATCCATTTGTGTGAATGTTTGTACTTCAGTTTTCAACCTGATGACCCTTTGAGGTGGGTAAAATTTGACAAGGAATTTGCTCACTAGATCGTCCCAATCGTTGATGCTATCTCTTGGGAAAGATTCCAACCATTGGGTAGCTTTATCTCTGAGAGAAAATGGAAATAACAATAGCTTGTAGCTGTCAGGATGCACTCCATTGGTTTTGACAGTGTCACAAATCCTCAAGAAAGTAGACAAGTGTTGGTTTGGAACTTCAAGTGGTCCTCCTCCGTAAGAGCAATTATTTTGAACCAAGGTGATGAGTTGTGGCTTTAGTTCAAAGTTATTTGCATTAACATTTGGGATAAGAATGCTACTCCCACAATGTGTAGGATTTGCAAATGTATAGGAAGCCAAAACTCTTCTCTGTGGTGGATTGTTGTTGTTATTGGCTACTCCTCCTGGTGGATTTGTTGGGTTTGTTGAGTGTTCTTCCATGTCTTGGAACTCTTCTTCTGAATCCTCTTCTCCAACAATATTTTTCCCTCTCTCAGCTCTTCTTAATCTCCTAAGGGTTCTTTCGTCTTGTTCACAAAAGGTGGGTATAGCTCCCCTTGTCCCTGACATACAAACCAAACATGAAAATCACACAAAACCAGAAAGACAATAAAACTTCAATCCATTGCTAGAGTGAATTTTTAGTTAGCTTAAGCAAAAATTCAAATAGTTATTGTGTTAGTTAAAAATTAAAGAAATAGAAAAGAAAAAGTGCTTGATCTAGATCTCCAATTCAGTTAATCATTGTCAATCTAATCAATCCCCAGCAACGGCGCCAAAAACTTGATGGTGTATTTTGGAAAACGAATTCCAAACACCTAAAACTAGCTGACAAGTGTACCGGGTCGCATCAAGTAATAATAACTCACATGAGTGAGGTCGATCCCACAGGGATTGAAGGATTGAGCAATTTTAGTCTAGTGGTTGATTTAGTCAAGAGAATCAAGTATTGGTTTGAGTGGTTTGTGATTGACAGAAGCTAAATTGCATAAAATGTAAAGGAAGAGGGAAGAATTGCAGTAAATTAAAGAGAACAGAAAGTAAAAGTGCTGAATCTTAAAGAACAAGTAAATTAAATTGCAGAAGCTTAGATTGCAAGAAATGTAAATGACTAAATCTTAAAGTGCAAGAAAGGTAAATTGCTTGAATTATTAAAGGAATTGGGAGCTGGGATTGCAGAAATTTAAACAAGCAGAAGTAAATTGAAATGAACAGAAGAGCAAAAGATGAATTGAATTTAAGTAGATCTCAAACAGAAAAGTAAAAATGCTTGAAGAATTAAAACAGAAAGTAAATGTAGCTTAATTGCAGAAGTTAAAAGAGAGATTGAAGATCTCAGGAGTGGAAGAGACTAGAAAACAAGTCTAGATCTCAAATCCTTCCTTGATCCAACAAGAACAATTGCAAAAGAAATGGAAAAGTAAGTTGCAGAAGAAGTAGAATAGTGAAAGAAGTAAACAAAATTTTGAATGTAAATCAAAACTTCTAAAATTATGCAGAAAGATTAACAAAAGATCTCAAGGTGAGATTGAAACAGAATTTCTTCAATTCTTCACCCAAGATCCAAGACAAGAAGTAAAGAGTGCTCAAGCAAGAACAAGGAAGAAGAGAGATCAATTCTCCTCCCAAATTCTCCAAGATCCAAATTCAAAGTAAAAACTCTAAAAATTATAAAATGAAAATTCTCAAAGAAGCAAAAAGGTCCCCTACTAAATTAAACTATCTTCAATTTATACACTTTCTATTCTTGGATTTTAGAATTTGGGTGGACTTTTTAATTTGGGGAAGAATTGAATTAAATTGGATTTTTAATTAAATTTTCAGCCCATGTGTTGCTCCCAGTGGAATGCTCTACTCTTGTGGGAGCGGAGCATCAATGCTTGTGTTGGAGCTCCTTGTTGCGTGCCAAGGCTTGGGAGGCATTCAGGATAGCGCTCCGCTCTTGTGGGGAGCGGAGCATTGTGGCTTGTGTTGGAGCTTGTCTTGTGCGCACACCAAGTTCCTTGCCCGTGTCATGTTGCGCGCTCCAAGCTTCCCTGGCCGTGTCAAGCTTATGCATGGAATAAAGAGAGTAGCGCTCTGCTCTCCTTGGGAGCGGAGCATTGGCACTTCCAAGGGAAGGTCCTTGGTTCGATTCTTGCTGGCGCCTTTTGGTGCAAATTTCCTTGGTTTCTTGTAGCGCCTTCTTTCCACTCTTCATGACTACCCTTGGTTCGAATCCTTGTGAATGCAATTTGGCCAAGTTTTGCTTATTTCCCTAAGTGAGTAGCACTCCTCCACTCCCCCTTGCTCATGAGTTCGAACCTTGTAGCCTTCACTAGAAAACTTTGTTTTTGGATTTATTCTTGAGTGAAGCCCGATAATGCTCTCAAGGGAAGTGGAGCATCATTCTTCTCTCCTTTGTTTCTTGGTTTCAAATTGTGCTCCGCTCTCAAGGAGAGCGTAGCATCCAAGCTTGCTTCCTTAATTCCTTGTTGTGCTCCCAGTAGAGTGTTGTGGCTTGCCTCCTTCATTATGCCATGCCTCTTTGTTTCTTTTGCTACATTCTTCTCTTCCTTGGGCCACGCTTCTTAGGCCACGCTTTCTTATTTTCTTCTTTTCTTCACCTACAAGTAATCAAAACAACCAATCAAAGTATCACCAAATTCACAAGGTTTATAAATCATTTAAATATCAATTAAATTTAGCTTAAACTCATGATTTAGTATCAATTAAATGGTGGTTGATTGATTCAAAGAAATCATGCAATTCCATTCCAAATTACTTACTTACAATGCTAGAAAGTGCATAAAACCTAATAAAAATAAAGAAAAAGACTAGTAAAACTAGGCTAAGATGACTTGTCATCAAAAGGAAGGTATGATGTTATCCTTATACTCGGAGAAAGTCTAATAAGATTAACTAATCTCAATCCAAAAGTCCTAATTAACTTACTAATTAAATTAGCAAAAGATTAGCATCAATGGAAACAATATTAGCTAACAACTCTAGATCACCAACATGAGTTGGGTTTTTATGACTCAAGATTGCCTAATTACTCTTTCCAAGCCAAGAATGCTCAAAATCTACTTTAACATCCTTCCAAGCATTTTATCAAACACTTGGAAGGCATACAAGAAAAGCATAGTAAAAGTGCAAGAAATATAAATCTACCAACTATAAATTGCAAGGAAACAAGATCAACAACTCAAATCAACAATAAAGAAACATCAAACATTAAATTGCATTAAAAGTAAATCAAATCCAACAAGAGCATCTATGAACATAAAAGAGAATTTAGCATTACAAATCATGAGAATGAGAGAGTAGAAGTAAGAAATCATAGGAGAAACAAGATGGAAACATGTAATTAAACCTAGATTTAAGATGGAAATTAACCTAACCTAATTCTAGAGAGAAGAGGGAGCTTCTCTCTCTAGAAACTAACCTACATGATGCTATACTACCAAACAATTGCTCCCCCACTTGCCCAAGCTTGAATTCTGCATGAAATAGTATTAAAAATGAGTTGGGTTGGGCCCAAAGTGCTTCAGAAATCGCTGGGGGCGATTTCACTTTAGTGGGCCACAGGCAGCATCGGCGCGCATGTGTACATGGCGCGAAATAACATATGACAAATTTTATATCATTTCGTAGCCCCGGATGCTAGCTTTCCAACACAACTAGAACCGCCTCATTTGGATCTATGTAGCTCAAGTTATGGTCGTTTGAGTGCGAAGAGGTTAGGCTTGACAGCTTTACTGTTCCTTCATTTCTTCATGAGTTCTCCCACTTTGCATGATTTTCTCCTCACTTCTTCCATCCAATACTTGCCTTATGAACCTGAAATTACTCAACAAACATATCAAAGCATCAAATGGAATTAAAGTGAATTAAATTTAGCTATTTTAAGGCCTAAAAAGCATCTTTTCACATTTAAGCACAAATTAAGAGAGAATTGCAAAACCATGCTATTTCATTGAATAAATGTGAGAAAAAGGTGATAAAATCCCCCAAATTAAGCACAAGATAAACCACAAAATTGGAGTTTATCAAATCTCCCTACACTTAAACCAAGCATGTCCTCATGCTAAGAATAAAGAAGGAAAAGAAAAGGGGTATGAACATTTATTCAATGCAAATAAACTACATGCTCCTATCTACATGCATGCAACTAAATGCAATATGATTCTACCTACTTGGTTAAAGTAAATCAATCTCCAAGAACATATATAAGGAAGTAGGGCAAAGGTCATATGACGACTCACAAACTCTACCAATTCAAATATCAAATTGAAGCACAAATAGACTTACAAGAAGAAAAGCTCATGAAAGCCGGGAACAAGGAATTGAGCATCGAACCCTCACCGGACGTGTATCCGCTCTAGTCACTCAAGTGTATAGGGTCGATTCACTCAATTCTCTTCTACTCATGCTTTTCAAGATTTGTTTTTCATCTAACAATCAACAATTATTCAATGCATGCATACATTCATCATAAGGTCTTATTCATAGGTTGTAATGGGGCTAGAGTAAAGGTAAGGATGCATATGATCAAGTGAGCTTGAAATTTGTATCTTTGATTAGCCTAAGCTCTCACCAAACACATATAACAACCTATACAATTCTAATACAATACCTAGCTACCCATGATTCCCACTTTTTTCACATACTCATGCATTCTTTTTAATTCACCACACATATGCATTGATTTTTATTGAACTTTACTTTGGGGCATTTTTGTCCCCTTTTTATTTCTTTTTCTCTATTTTTTTATTTTTTTATTTTTTATATATATATATATTTTTTTTTCTTTATCATTTTTTTTGAAGTATATACAAACGTATCAATGCATATGGTTTTACATATAGTGCATGAATATGTACCCAATTCCCAATATTTTTAACAAAAATAAAAATTACACTTTTACCTCAACCAATGTCCCAAGTTTTCCATACCCAAATGATACACACTCTCACTAGCCTAAGCTAATCAAAGATCCAAATTAAGAACATTATTATTTTTCGCTTATGGGTAGTGATGTGCTAACATTAAGAATAAAAGGAATTAAATAGGCTCAAAATTGGCTAACAATGGTTGATGAAAGGTAGGCTATTTGGGTAAGTGAGTTAAATGAAATGATGGCCTCAATCATATAAAGGCATGTATACATGGAATAATGGACATATAGAATCAAATAAATCAAAGATTACAATCATAGAAAGAGAATAATGCACACAAGAATGGAAAATAAGTGGTTATAAGATGTAACCACACAATTGGGCTCAAAACTCACATGCTTGTGTTCTTAGCTCAAAACCATGTTCCAAAATACATTCTTCAAGCAAGTTTGTCACAAAAAAATTTTTCAAATTGGTAGGGTGTCCTAAAAAAAGTTTCTTGGAAAAGAAATCATCACCCTAACCAAGTAGTTCTAACATAAAAAGAAATGATAGAATATATACAAATTATAACTAACATGCAACCTATCATGCAATGCAACAACTAACTAACAAAGAAATTGGTGTTGAAAGAAAATTGTTACCCATGGAGATCGGTCGGACGACCTCCCCACACTTAGAAATTTGCACCGTCCTCGGGTGAACTTGTTTGTTGCCCCATTTAGAAGCCTTTCCATTCCTTTCCTTCTTGGTGGCCAACCTAAAAGGAAAGAAAAAGAAAGAAAATTAAGCCTACAACAAAGATAGCAAAGCAAGTAGAACATAAGCGAGGGCTAATGCCAAATAAGAGTAAGGTTCTCGCTATATGGTAGCTACAACATGTGAGTGAGAAAACAATATAAGTTAAGGCATATTAACTAACACTTGATGCAAGAGTAAAGTCAAAGCATGAAAAGCACTCAAAAGCATCAAGTTCAACTAGAAAGAGTGGGTCATGAAAGACATGCAAGTTCATATCAATACACAAAGAATATAAGAGTTATACAAGATTAAGCATTGATTTAAAAGTTTCATCACCCAACAATATCAAACAAGTCAAGAAGCACTAAGATTAACTAAGGAATTCTCAACAATTGAGTAGGAAAATGCAACACCATTATTTAAAATAAGAAACTTACAAAAGAAGATAAGAACAAGCTATAAAAACAAAATTAAAATGCAATATATGAAAATAAGCAAATGAAATAAAAGAAAATAGAAGAAAAGAAAGAAAAATTTTTTTTTCAATCGGCGCGGACGCGTCATGCACGCTTACGCGCCGATGCGCAGTTTGGCCAAAGGACGCGGAGTGCCAGGTGCGCGCACGCAGCAGGCACAGAATAGGCACAAACTGGGCATAACTCTCTGGAACATGTACCAGGAGGGCAGGTGACGCTATCGACGCGCACGCGCACAGTGTGCGTGCACGCGCATTTTTCAATTAGCTTCAAGGACGCGTACGCGCGGGTGGTTTTTGCCTCAAGCATGGTGCTGGCGCAGTGTAGGCGCAACTCTCGGGTCAATGTATGGAGGGATGAATTTTTTGCATCCACGCGTCCGCGCACATGGCGCGCCCGCGTCGATGGTCGAAAATGCTTGAGGTGCGCGTACGCGCCAAGTGCGCGCACGCGCGGGTTGGTGCTCTATTTTTCAAAAATTTTCCATGTTCTTGCACCAATCCAAGCATTCTAAACCTCCAAACAGCTACCCAAAAACCATAAAACCTTATTCAACATATCAAACTACCAAATAAACTCATCAAACAAAACATGGAATTAAACTAATTCTATTAATATGTACAAAAGAGAGAAAAATGAAAAGAGTTTACCATGGTGGGGTGTCTCCCACCTAGCACTTTTGTTTATTATCCTTAAGTTGGACTTATGGGGAACTCCTCATCAAGGTGGCTTGTGCTTGTAACCATCTTGGAACACCCACCAATGCTTGAATCTCCAATAAGCTCCATTCTTCAATGTTAATATCTTCAAGCTTTGATGGAGTTCTTCACAAACCATGAGCTCCCAAAGTTGGTTTTCCTTGTGCGATCCGGGATCCCATACTTTGTTTTGACACCCATCTTCAAATTGATCATCATGATTCCAATTGGGTGGCATGACCTTAGAATTCTCAATTAAGCATCTAAACATTCTCATAGACCCTTGCAATTTGGTTTTACACCAACCATTGCCATCCAGCTTCGAGCATGCAACCATCATGAACCTAGAAGGATGTCTCCAACCACTACACAACTCTCTCCTACTCTTAACTCCAAAAATCACATTGCAAAGATAGCTCATAGACCCCGGCAACGGCGCCAAAATTTGATGGTGCCCCAAAGGTGTATTGGTAAAGATTTTCTTCAATAAAATCGCGTTGCAAGTATAGCTCTACCAACAACAATCCTCGGGTATCAAATTTAGAAGAGGGATTTGGTTTTCACAAGTTCAACCCCAATAGAAATAACCGAAGTATTCAAACCTCGGGTCATCTCACAAGGAATGGGCAAACATGTGCTTAAACATTGGTTAGAAATCTGGGGTTGTGAGTTATGAGCATGAAAATAAACGGGAATCTTAACGAGCAAGTAATCTTAAATTGCAAGAAACTAATTCAATTAACTCAGCAAAACATGAGCAATTCCAATGACCAAGTAACATCCCACATAATTCTATTCTAAACCAAACATGTAACTATAACTAAGGCAAATAGTTGAGAATTTTGGTTTTCAAATATGAATAATAAAAGCAACTCTTGGTTAGCCATGGGAATTGGGGTCACTATCCTTGTCTAACAACCATATCTTGACAATTATGAGGAACCAAGCTCATTAAGTCTACTTCCAAAAGTCTTAAGTACGTAATATCTACTCCTAGACTTGAAGTACGTCAAATGTGATCCCAACCTACCTACTAATTAGATTAGTAGTGGGTTGGCGTCAATGAGTATCAAATTGATCACCAAGGGTTCTCAAATCACCAATTCATTGAGACCCAATGACTCAAGTTTACCCAATTCCCTTGGCCTAGGCCAAGAGTGAAGAAGACTACTCCATAATCAAAGTAAACAATTCATCGAACACATGGTAAGCATTAACAAAAGACATGATCAAAATAGCAATTAAATTGAAATTTACAAGTACCCACTAACAATTGTCAACATACAATCATCCAAATAACAAAATTAAACATAGAAATCATCAATGTAACATCCACAATTCAAGATTCACAACATTCATGAAATGGGTATAAAATGAGAATTGACAAGAATTCATAAACTATCACAAGATATAAGCAAAATTATTCTAAGAAATTCAAATTGAACAATTAAAACTAGTAATAAACAAGATCCAATTCACAAATCAACAAGGGAAGATCAAATTAAAACTAGATCTAGAGAGGAGTAAGGGTTTCTCTCTCTAGAATAACAAAAGAACCAAAAACTAGCTAAAATTGTGTCTTAGTGTAAAAATGATTGATCCCCCCTTTCCCCCTAGCATCCTTGGGTCTTTTCCTTACAGAAACAGCTTCAAATTGGGTCTCATGAGCCTCAGAAATCGCCAGGCACGATTTCCTTTAATGAGGTCACGTGCATCTTCCCACGCGAGCGCGCCATGCGTGCGTGCGCGCCGATTGCATTTGCGATCCACGCGTGCGCGCCAAGTGCGTGTGCGCGTCGATAGGAATCTTCTGATCTACACGGATGCGTCCATCCTTGTGCGCCGCTTCCAGCAAACCTCATCTACGCGTGCGCGTGCAGTGCACGGGCGCGCCGATGCTGCTTTTTCCAAGATCTCAATTCTTTATGTTCCTCCCTTTTTTGTACATGCTTTCTCCCTCTCTTCTAAGTCATTCCTACCCTATAATTCCTGAAATTACTCAACAAATACATCACGGCATCGAATGGTAATAGAAGAGGATTAAAATATGGCAATTTTAAGGCAAAATAAGCATGTTTTCCATTATGGCAATTTTAAGGCAAAAATAAGCATGTTTTTCAGGCTATCCGACCTCTTCTCAAAGAGGTCGGTCGAATCAACAGGAAAGCCTAGTAAGGGACCCAAATAGAGGAACACGACCCAAATCCAAAGGCAGTCCAAGCCTATAGAGATAAGGGCGGTTCCCTTAAAAGATAAGCTGACCTCAACTCAAAGATAAGATAAGATAAGATAACTAACTTATCTTATCTAAAAAGGTCACTCTACACCATTATGAATACACTGGAGCACCCAGGTATAACTCATACTCTAATTCTACTAAAAACTTGCTTAATACCCATGCTAACTTAAGCATCGGAGTCTCTTGCAGGTACCCCCCACCCTCCAGTGACAAAGGATCAGCAGTGCAGCCAGTCCAGCAAGTCAGACACGACAGCTCTGGTCGCTACCCACCAGCTGGACACATCATCTCCGACCAGTACAGAAGATCTCGACCGAGATCGACCTACAGTTTCAGGTATCCCTCGAAACATTGGCGCCGTTACCGGGGAACTTGGAAGTCATCCCATCACCATGGCGGACGATCATAACAATGACCACGATTCAGATCTAGAGGATAGAACACCGCACAAAAATGCGGACACTATGCTAAAAGACACTCTGGAATCCAACGGGGACAAAAATTCATCAAATTCGGGAGTGATAGAAGCGCTTCAAGATCGATTAAAGCAACTTGAAAAAGAAACCCATCATCAACGAGAAGTCGGGAAGCATCTACAAAGAGAGGTAAGACGACGTCGAGAATTAGAAGATAAACTTCTAAAACTCGAAGCCGATCTCAAAGCAAGAGCTACTCGGACCACCCCTGAGGACAACTCACGCAAAGATCAAGATCCATTCACTAGGAAAATCATAAAGACCAAAATTCCTAAGGACATCAAACTTCTGGATATGACTTTGTACGATGGCACTACGGATCCCAACCATCATCTCAGCAATTTCAGAAGTAGAATGTACCTTACCGACGCCTCAGATGCAGTTTGTTGCAAAGCTTTTCCAACAACTCTCACAAAGACAGCAATCAGATGGTTCGACAACCTACCTCCAAAGTACATCTCAAGCTTTGATGACCTAGTCAAAATGTTCCTGGCCAGATTTTCCATTCAAAAAGACAAGGCTAAGTACGCCCCCAGCCTACTAGGAATCAAGCAAGGAGATCGGGAAAGTCTTCGCAACTACATGGAAAGATTCAACAAAACATGCGTAGACATACAAAGCTTACCAACAGAGGCCGCCATCATGGGCCTCATCAATGGCCTACGAGAAGGACCTTTTAGCCAATCCATATCAAAGAAGTACCCCACATCTCTGGATGAAGTACAGGAACGAGCAGAGAAATACATCAACATGGAAGAGAATTCTCGACTAGGAGAAACCTCAAAATCCGGATTCACCTACCGAGACAAAGACAAAGAGTCCAAAAAGAAGGAAGATTGACAAGGGGAAAAAATAAAAAAATATCATAATTACACCCCTCTTAGGGTGTCCCTGGTGGATGATTACAAAGAAGTCTGCCACACAGAAAAATACCCCAAACTCGACCACTCAAAGGCAAAAGAGGAGGAGGAAACTGGAATGAATATTGTGAATACCATCAAGTCCGTGGGCACTCCACTAATTAATGCTTTGACTTAAAAAATGTCATAGAAAAATTAGTGAGAGAAGGAAAACTAGATCGGTTTCTGGCCACCCGAGACGATGAGCAAAGAAAAAGGAGAAGAGACGAGGAGGTGGGAAGAACCGAGCGATCACCTCGAACACCAAAAAGATATGTCCATATGATACACGGAGGATTCGTAGGAGGAGGAATCTCCAAATCATCTCGCAAAAGATATCTCAAAGAAGTATATCATGTCGAAGGAAAGGAGGAAGCACCAGACATCCTCGCAATTTCGTTTACCAAGGAAGACGCATCTGGCATCATCTCAGGACACGACGATCCCATGGTCATCACCATTATACTGGCTAATGCAAATCTCCATCGCACACTGATAGACCAAGGGAGCTCTGCCGATATCTTATTCAAAACTGCCTTCGACAAGCTCGGCCTGGAAGATAAAAAACTCAAAGTATATCCAAACAGCCTGTTCGGACTGGGAGACACTCCAGTGGCTGGGATACATCCCGCTACACACAACCTTTGGAAAAGGAAATCAATCCAGAACACTCAAAATAGACTACATCGTGGTCGACGTGAGTTCAGCCTACAACGCCCTAATAGGTCGAGCAACATTAAATCAACTTGGCGCAATAGTTTCAACTCCACATCTATGCATTAAATTCCCAACTGCAGAAGGGATAGCTACGATAAAAGTAGATTAGAAGATGGCACGCCGCTATTATAACGAAAGTCTAAACCTCAGAGGCAGAGGAGAAGAATTCCACACAATCGAACTCGGTGGAGTGCAGAGGCGAGAAGAACTCCGTCCACAACCTGAAGGCAAAATAGAGAAAGTCCAGATCGGAGACATCCCGGACAAAACAACCAATATTGGCACGACTTTAAAAAGAGATATAAAAGAATTACTTGTACAGTTCTTACGAGACAACGTCGACCTTTTTGCGTGGAAGGCTGCAGACATGCCAGGCATAGACCCCGAGGTAATATGTCATAAGCTAGCAGTCTACCCTGGATCTCGGCCAGTACAACAGAGGCGTAGAAAGCTCGGCCCAGAAAGATCCCAAGCTGTAGAAGAGCAGGTACAAGCTCTACTGGAGGCAGGATTCATAAGAGAAGTCAAGTACCCACTATGGTTAGCTAATGTCGTCTTGGTGAAAAAATCAAATGGGAAGTGGCGAATGTGCACCGACTATATAGATCTCAACAAAGCCTGCCCAAAAGACCCTTATCCACTCCCAAGTATCGACGCTCTGGTAGATGCCTCCTCCGGATATAAGTACCTCTCGTTTATGGATGCATATTCCGGATACAATCAAATCCCATGTATCCACCCGATCAAGAAAAAACTCATTTTTAACACCAAAAGCAAATTACTGCTACATTGTGATGCCTTATGGTCTCAAGAACGCGGGAGCTACTTATCAAAGGCTAATGAATAAAGTCTTTTCAGATCATATTGGAAAAGTCATGGAAGTTTACGTGGACGACATGTTAATTAAAACACAAAGTGAAGAGACATTATTGTCCGACCTAGTCCAAGTGTTCGACACTATAAGGAAGCATGGCATGCGACTCAATCCTGCAAAATGCACATTTGCAGTAGAAGCAGGTAAGTTCTTAGGTTTTATGCTCACACAAAGAGGAATTGAGGCAAATCCGGATAAATGCCAGGCAATACTCAACATGAAGAGCCTAACTTGTGTCAAAGAGGTACAACAACTCAACGGGAGACTGGCAGCCTTATCCAGATTCCTAGCGGGATCAGCGATAAGATCTCTTCCCTTCTATCCTACTTTAAGGAAAGGAAAGAAGTTAAAATGGACAAAGGAGTGTGAACAAGCCTTCCAAGATTTCAAAAGATTTCTGGGACGGCCACCTATCCTATCTCGGCCACGAGAAGGAGAACCACTCATATTATACCTCGCAGTAGGAAGTCGGGCAGTAGCCTCAGCATTGGTTCGAGAGGACGACAAAGGGCAACAACCTGTATACTTCATTAGTAAAGTGCTACAGGGATCCGAGCTGAACTACCAAAAAATAGAAAAATTTGCCTATGCACTCATATTAACATCTCGACGTCTCCGCCCGTACTTCCAAGCTTACACCATTAAGGTTCGGACTAACCAGCCCATAAAAGGGATATTGCAGAAAATATATCTAACAGGCAGAATCCTACAATAGGCAGTCGAGTTGTCCGAATTCGACCTTCAATACGAAGCTCGGCAATTGAAAGCAACCAAGGAACCCAAATTGAGCTTTCCCTCAAATTCGGGTTCCCTGCCTCAAACAACCAGGCGGAATATGAAGCACTACTAGCTGGTTTGAAGCTGGCTAAGGAGGTGGGAGCTAAAAAACTCATCATCTTCAGCGACTCACAAGTAGTCACCTCACAAATAACAGGGAGCTACCAAGCCAAAGATCCCACCATGAAAAAATATTTGGATAAAACCAGGGAACAACTCGGACAACTCGGGGAATATGAGATCCGCCACATACCCTGCGAACAAAATGCCCGAGCTGATGCACTCTCAAAACTAGCCAGCACCAAACCAGGGGGCAACAATAGAAGCCTCATCCAGGAAATGCTATAGAACCCGTCAATCTCGGAAGAGGAAAAGTCCTAGCCATAACAGGTCAGGATCAAGGATGGATGACCCTCATAATTAACTACCTCAAAACAGAAACACTCCCTACAGATGAAAATGAGGCAAAGAGGTTAAAACGGGAGGCACAATACTACACTATCATAAACAATACTCTATACAAAAGAGGAATTTCAATACCATTGCTAAAATATGTACCGACTTCCAACACGAAGGAAGTTCTAGAAGAAATACACAGTGGCATCTGTGGCAATCATCTCGGAGCACAAAAGTACTTCGGGCAGGATTTTATTGGCCAACTCTACAAAAGGAGGCTACAGAGTTTGTAAAGACATGTCCACCATGTCAAAAACATGCCAACTTTCATATCGCCCCACCAGAGGAGCTCATCAGCGTAACCTCACCTTGGCCATTCGCGAAATGGGGACTCGACCTTCTCGGACCCTTTTCCCAAGTTTCGGGACAAGTTAAATTCCTCATAGTAGGGGTAGACTATTTCACAAAGTGGATCGAGGAAGAACCCCTAGCTAATGCCACTGCTCAAAGAAGTCAAAAATCCCTATATAGGAACATTGTCACAAGGTTCGAGGTTCCATACTCCATCACCACAGACAATGGCACCCAATTCACAGATGCAGGCTACAGAAAATTAGTAGCC
>NC_029789.2:90664034-90666988 GCF_000816755.2 Arachis ipaensis
GGTCTCAAGAATGCGGGAGCTACTTATCAAAGGCTAATGAATAAAGTCTTTTCAGATCATATCGGAAAAATCATGGAAGTCTACGTGGATGACATGTTAAAAGACACAAAGTGAAGAGACATTATTGTCCGACCTGGCCCAAGTGTTCGAGACTATAAGGAAGCATGACATGCGACTCAACCCTGCAAAATGCACCTTTGCAGTAGAAGCAGGAAAATTCTTAGGTTTTCTGCTCACACAAAGAGGAATTGAGGCGAATCCGGATAAATGCCAGGCCATACTCAACATGAAGAGCCCAACTTGCGTCAAAGAAGTGCAACAACTCAACGAGAGATTGGCAGCCTTATCCAGATTCTTAGCAGGATCAGCGATACGATCTCTACCCTTCTATGCTACTTTAAGGAAAGGAAAGAAATTCGAATGGACCATGGAGTGCGAGCAAGCCTTCCAAGATTTCAAAAGTTTCCTGGGACGACCACCTATCCTAACTCGACCACGAGAGGAAGAGCCAGTCGTATTATACCTCGCGGTAGGAAGTCGGGCAGTAGCCTCAGCATTGGTTCGAGAGGACGACAAAGGGCAACAACCTGTATACTTCATTAGTAAAGTGCTACAGGGATCCGAGCTGAACTACCAAAAAATAGAAAAATTTGCCTATGCACTCATATTAACATCTCGACGTCTCCGCCCGTACTTCCAAGCTTACACCATTAAGGTTCGGACTAACCAGCCCATAAAAGGGATATTGCAGAAAATATATCTAACAGGCAGAATCCTACAATAGGCAGTCGAGTTGTCCGAATTCGACCTTCAATACGAAGCTCGGCAATTGAAAGCAACCAAGGAACCCAAATTGAGCTTTCCCTCAAATTCGGGTTCCCTGCCTCAAACAACCAGGCGGAATATAAAGCACTACTAGCTGGTTTGAAGATGGCTAAGGAGGTAGGAGCTAAAAAACTCATCATCTTCAGCGACTCACAAGTAGTCACCTCACAAATAACAGGGAGCTACCAAGCCAAAGATCCCACCATGAAAAAATATTTGGATAAAACCAGGGAACAACTCGGACAACTCGGGGAATATGAGATCCGCCACATACCCTGCGAACAAAATGCCCGAGCTGATGCACTCTCAAAACTAGCCAGCACCAAACCAGGGGGCAACAATAGAAGCCTCATCCAGGAAATGCTATAGAACCCGTCAATCTCGGAAGAGGAAAAGTCCTAGCCATAACAGGTCAGGATCAAGGATGGATGACCCTCATAATTAACTACCTCAAAACAGAAACACTCCCTACAGATGAAAATGAGGCAAAGAGGTTAAAACGGGAGGCACAATACTACACTATCATAAACAATACTCTATACAAAAGAGGAATTTCAATACCATTGCTAAAATATGTACCGACTTCCAACACGAAGGAAGTTCTAGAAGAAATACACAGTGGCATCTGTGGCAATCATCTCGGAGCACAAAAGTACTTCGGGCAGGATTTTATTGGCCAACTCTACAAAAGGAGGCTACAGAGTTTGTAAAGACATGTCCACCATGTCAAAAACATGCCAACTTTCATATCGCCCCACCAGAGGAGCTCATCAGCGTAACCTCACCTTGGCCATTCGCGAAATGGGGACTCGACCTTCTCGGACCCTTTTCCCAAGTTTCGGGACAAGTTAAATTCCTCATAGTAGGGGTAGACTATTTCACAAAGTGGATCGAGGAAGAACCCCTAGCTAATGCCACTGCTCAAAGAAGTCAAAAATCCCTATATAGGAACATTGTCACAAGGTTCGAGGTTCCATACTCCATCACCACAGACAATGGCACCCAATTCACAGATGCAGGCTTCAGAAAATTAGTAGCCAACTTAAACATAAAGCACCAGTTCACCTCCGTCGAACATTCCCAAGCCAATGGAGAAGCCGAAGCTTCCAACAAAGTCATATTGGCCGGGCTAAAACGGAGATTACAAGAGGCCAAGGGAGCTTGGGCCGAAGAACTTCCACAAGTCCTATGGGCATATCGAACAACGCCACATTCCCCCAAAAAGGAATCACCCTTCCGATTAGCATACAGAACGGAGGCAATGATCCCGGTAGAGATCGAGGAAGGGTCGCCTAGAGTGGTCCATTACAATGAAGAAGCCAACTCCCAACTTCAAAGGGAAGAGCTCGACCTACTTCCTGAAATCCAAGAAAGGGCTCGGATCAGGGAAGAAGCACTAAAACGTCGAATGGCTTCTAGATACAATCAAAAGGTAGTGCCAAGAGGTTTCACTGAGAATTATCTCATCCTAATCCGAAATGACATTGGAACAACTCGACCCAGAGAAGGAAAGCTGGCAGCAAACTGGAAAGGACCCTACCGAGTCATAGAAGTACTTGGGAAGGGCTACTACAGGCTATCCGAACTCGACGGGCGAGAACTCCCTAGGTCGTGCACGCCTGCAACCTAAGAAGGTACTATAGCTAGAGAAGGTAAAAGATCTCATCATAGGATGCACTTTTTTTCCTGAAAAAGTTTTTTAATGAGGCACCAAGTTGAGATCCAGAAATTGTCCAACTCAAAAGGATAAAAACTCTATATGTACATATTTTCATTTTCTTTTAAATAAAATATATTAGACGTTCTACAAAGTTTTCTAGACGCATTAATCTGAAACATTCATCGTCCGATTATAAAGCGACAGATTGGCAGAAAGTGAAAAACAAATTCACTGCACGATCACGATAAAGACCAACAAAGATGAAAACCAAATTCATCTAAAGGTTGACTAAACGAGGATTTAACCCACCTTCTACAAATCGGCAAAGATGAAAGTAGAATAACGCAAGAAGTTATCGAAAGTGATCCGGAGAAAGGACCTGACGAGGTCCTGATGGATTGCTAAATAATAACTTAAAAGACTGGCCGACGTTAAGAAGTCGGACCAAGTCAAACCAAGTTATAAGTAA
>NC_029789.2:90668982-90676483 GCF_000816755.2 Arachis ipaensis
GAAGGAAAGCTGGCAGCAAACTGGAAAGGACCCTACCGAGTCAAAGAAGTACTTGGAAAGGGCTACTACAGACTATCCGAACTAGACGGGTGAGAACTTCCTAGGTCGTGGCACACCTGCAACCTAAGAAGGTACTATAGCTAGAGAAGGTAAAAGATCTCATCATAGGATGCACTCTTTTTCCTGAAAAGGTTTTTTAATGAGGCACCAAGTTGAGATCCAGAAATTGTCTGACTCAAAAGGATAAAAACTCTATATGTACATATTTTCATTTTCTTTTAAATAAAATATATTAGACGTTCTACAAAGTTTTCAAGACGCATTAATCTGAAATATTCATCGTCCGATTATAAAGCGACAGATTGGCAGAAAGTAAAATTCACTGCACGATCACGATAAAGACCAACAAAGATGACAAACAAATTCATCTAAAGGTCGACTAAACGAGGATTTAATCCACTTTCTACAAATCGGCAAAGATGAAAACAAATAATGCAAGAAGTTATCGAAAGTGATCCGGAGAAAGGACCTAACGAGGTCCTGATGGATTGCTAAATAATAACTTAAAAGACTGGCCGACGTTAAGAAGTCGGACCAAGTCAAACCAAGTTATAAGTAAACCCTGGAAAGAGGTCTGGCCAACCCTATAAAAGAGGATTACTTTAACTTAGAAGGGCTCTACATGACGAAGTCGGCCCAAAACATAAAGTTATAGAAGTAATCCCTGAAAGAAACCTAAACAAGGTCCAAGAAAGAGGATTACAAAAATAACTTAGAAGGGCCCGACATGACAAAGTCGGCCCAAAACTTAAAGTTATAGAAGTAATCCCTGAAAGAGACTTGCACAAAGTCCAAGAAAGAGGATTACAAAATAACTTGATCCGACATGACGAAGTCGGTCTAAAACATAAAGTTATAGAAGTAATCTCTAACTTGATCCGACATGACGAAGTCGGTCTAAAACATAAAGTTATAGGATTACAAAATAACTTGATCCGACATGACGAAGTCGGTCCAAAACATAAAGTTATAGAAGTAATCCCTGAAAGACACTTGAACAAAGTCCAAGAAAGAGGATTACAAAATAACTTAATCCGACATGATGAAGTCGGCCCAAAACGTAAAGGTTATAAACGTAATCCCTGAAAGGGACCTGAACAAGGTCCAAAAAAGAGGATTACAAAGGTAACTTAGAAGGGCCCGACATGACGAAGTCGATCCACATAAAGTGCAAAGGCTACAAAAAGTAATACTTGCCAGAGACTTCACAAAAGGTCCAAAATAACAGGATTTTTGCCTCAAAAGGAATCAAAGCCAAAAGCACAAAAGCCACTCAAAGAGATCGAGCGACAAGACCCCAAGCACTACCAAAAGCCTAGAAAAAGTGCCTAGACGAGATAAAGATCGATATGATACTAAAGGCGCGAAGTTGTGATAGAAACAAATTCAAAGGGGCTACCCAAATTAGCACCAAGAACTTGGAAGCTATTTTTTGTTTTTTAGCCTAAGATTGCTAAACAAGCAACTAAACAAGTGTCAACAGTCAGGAAAATAAAATTTACAAAATAAAGGGTTTAAAAGCCCACAAGCCGGGCTATCTACACAATCAAGATAAAAAAGTTCAGTTAAGCATTAGAAGCCTTCCCGGTAGCATCAGCACGGGGAGAAGGAGGGCAAGTCTGAATGGGCACAGCATCCACGGTCCCATCATCTCGATTCAGGATTTGACAGTCTAGATCGGATACGGGATGACTGACCTCAACTGAAGGAACTTAAGAAGTTGACACTTTGGCGGCAGGTGCAGGGGGAGGTTCGACATCATCATCATCCGGGGCGTCAGGGACAATCTTACCATCCCTCACAACATTGTCCAGGCTGAAGAGAGAAAGATCGACCTCGGGAGCCAGAATTCGAACCTGCTCCTTCAGGTTCTCATAAGCAGCATTCACGCTGCCAACAAGGTGACCTTGGAGCTCGGAGTAATCAGCTCGGGCAGACTCCAACTCCTCCCTCAAATACATTACCTCCCGATAGGATGTAACATAGCTGTCTTTATGCCTCAATGCCGTGTCCTCGGCCAACCTCACAGAAGCCGCCAAGGCAAGGGAGCTAGCCTTCTCGCTCTCCAGCTCCTTCTCCAGTTTTGTCACTTTCACTTCGAGCCCCTCCTTCAAGCCCTTCATCCGATCAAACTCCTGTTTAGCCTCCTCCATGAAGGCTTTGGTGGCATGAAGAGGAAGATTTTGGGCAGTTCGGTACAAGGCAGCCCCCATGTGTGCCATCTTAACACTACTCCGAGTTATAAAGTCCAAATGGCGAAGGAGTGATACATCATCCATAGGGAGGGCACCGTAAGGGGCATCAAGGTTGAAAGGCTCAATGGTCTTTTGCTTTTTGTTGGGAGGAGCACCAGAAGTAGCAATAGAGGCTTGGGGAGGATCAATCAAACGAACCCAGGGAGTCGTGATTACCTTCCTCGCCCCAGGTGAGCTCGGAACGGCCAGCTTCGACTGAGCCTGGGATGATCCCTCCCCAGCCGCCTTGGCCGAGATGTTTTTGGCTCCGGTAGCTTTCCTCGCCCTTTTGAAGGCCTTCATAGATTCATTATCCTTAATCATTGATGAGCGGATATTTTATACGCTTTTTGGGGTTAATTTCATATAGATTTTAGTATGTTTTAGTTGGTTTTCAGTTTATTTTCATTAGTTTCTAGGAAAAATCCACATTTCTGGACTTTACTATGAGTTTGTGTGTTTTTCTGTAATTTCAAGTATTTTCTGGCTGAAATTGAGGGAGCTGAGCAAAAATCTGATTCAGGCTGAAAAAGGACTGCTGATGTTGTTGGATTCTGACTTCCCTGCACTCAAAATGGATTTTCTGGAGCTACAAGATTCCAAATGGCGTGCTTTTAATTGCGTTGGAAAGTAGACATCCAGGGCTTTCCAGCAATATATAATAGTCCATACTTTTCTCAATATAAGGCCAGCATAAGGATATGGAAACAGCTGACAGAAAAATTCCTGAATCAATACTTTCCCCCAAAACGGATGACACAGCTAAGCCTGGACATCCAAGGCTTTAAACAAGGAGATAATGAATCTCTTTATGTTGCCTGGGAGAGATACAGAGAGATGCTACGAAAATGCCCCTCTGAAATGTTTTCAGAGTGGGTTCAGTTAGACATCTTCATTTATGGGCTTGCAGAAGTAGCTCAGATGTCTCTAGATTACTCAGCTGGTGGATCTATCCACATCAGAAAGACTATTGAAGAGGCTCAAGAGCTCATTGATATAGTTACCAGGAATTAGCATCTGTACCTAAGCAGTGACCCTTCCATGAAAGAAGAGGTTAAAACAGTAACTGCTGAACTCAGCCCTGTAAAACAAGCTGCTGAATTCAATCAGCAATTGGACTTTCTAACAAAGCAGTTAGCCGAATTCAAGGATAAACTACAAGAGACAAGGATGGCTAATATAAATATGGAAGAACAATTGAAGCAAACAAAGCAGCAGCTATCAAGACAAATAACAGAAGAATGCCAAGCAGTTCAACTAAGAAGTGGGAAAACATTAAATACCCCATCTCAAGGCAGCAAAGAGCCAAGGAATGAGCAAACCACCCAAAATTTACCTGAGAACAGTAAGAGCCCAGGGAAAAGTAATTCTGGCATTAAAACGCCAGCAATCTGGTGGAAGGCGGGCGCTGAACGTCCAGACCATGCCCAAGACTGGCGTTCAACGCCAGTAACAAGCAAGGACTGGCGTTCAACGCCAGAAACAAGCAAGGATCCGGTGTTGAATGCCCAAAATGGGCAGGATCTGGCGTTGAACGCCCAAAATGGGCATAGTTCTGGCGTTCAGACGCCAGGAACAGACAAGGAATTGGCGTCTAACGTCACTCCAGCTTCTAACTCTGGAACTCAATTACGAGAGAGGGATCAGATACATATAAGTGCTGATGACAACCCCTCTAAAAAGGCTTCTTCAACCACTTCTGTAGGCAATAAACCTACAGCAACTAAGGTTGAGGAATATAAAGCCAAGATACCTTATCCTCAAAAACTCCGGAAAGAGGAACAGGATAAGCAATTTGCTCGCTTTGCAGATTATCTCAGGACTCTTGAAATAAAGATTCCATTTGCAGAGGCACTTGAGCAAATACCTTCTTATGCCAAGTTCATGAAAGAGATCTTGAGTCATAAAAAGGATTGGAGAGAAAAAGAAAGAGTTCTCCTCACTGAAGAATGCAGTGCAGTTATTCTAAAAAGCTTTCCTGAAAAGCTTAAAGACCCTGTTAGTTTTCTGATACCATGCACATTAGAAGGTAATTGCACCAAGACAGCTTTATGCGATCTTGGGGCAAGCATCAACCTAATACCTGCATCCACTATCAGAAAGTTTGGCTTAACTGAAGAAGTTAAACCAACCCGGATATGTCTCCAACTTGCTGATGGCTCCATTAAATACACATCAGGCGTGATTGAAGACATGATTGTCAGAGTTGGGTCATTCGCCTTTCCCACTGACTTTGTAGTGCTGGAAATGGAGGAGCACAAGAGTGCTATCCTCATTCTAGGAAGACCCTTCCTAGCAACTGGACGAACCCTCATTGATGTCCAACAAGGGGAAATAACCCTGAGAGTTAATGATGATGAGTTTAAGTTGAATGCTGTAAAAGCCATGCAGCATCCAGACACATCAAAAGACTGCATGAAGGTTGATCTTATTGACTCTTTGGTAGAAGAGATCAACATGGCTGAGAGTCTCGAATCAGAGTTGGAATACATCTTTAAAGATGTTCAACCTGACTTGGAGGATTCAGAGGAGATAAAAGAGCCTCTGAAATTTCCTCTGGAAGAAAAAAAGCCTCCTAAACCCGAGCTCAAACCATTACCACCATCCCTGAAATATGTATTTCTGGGAGAAGATGACACTTTTCCAGTGATCATAAGCTCTGCTTTAAATCCACAGGAAGAGGAAGCACTTATTCAAGTGCTAAGGACACACAAGACAACTCTTGGGTGGTCCATAGGTGACCTTAAGGGCATAAGCCCAGCTAGATGCATGCACAAAATCTTATTGGAGGATAATGCTAAACCAGTGGTTAAACCACAGAGGCGGCTAAATCCAGCCATGAAGGAAGTGGTGCAGAAAGAGGTCACCAAATTACTAGAGGCTGGGATTATTTATCCTATTTCTGATAGCCCTTGGGTGAGTCCTGTCCAAGTCGTCCCAAAAAAGGGAGGCATGACAGTGATCCATAATGAAAAAAATGAACTGGTTCCTACAAGAATAGTTACAGGGTGGCGCATGTGTATTAACTACAGAAGGCTCAATACAGCCACCAGAAAGGATCATTTTCCTTTACCATTCATAGACCAGATGCTAGAAAGACTGGCAGGTCATGATTATAACTGCTTTTTGGATGGCTACTCAGGCTATAACCAGATTGCAGTAGATCCCCAGGATGAAGAGAAAACAGCATTCACATGTCCATCTGGAGTGTTTGCTTATAGAAGGATGCCATTTGGGCTGTGTAATGCACCTGCAACCTTCCAGAGATGCATGCTCTTTATTTTCTCTGATATGGTGGAAAAATTTCTGGAGGTCTTCATGGATAACTTCTCAGTATATGGAGACTCATTCAGCTCCTGTGTTGATCACCTGAAACTTGTCCTGAAGAGATGCCAAGAGACCAACCTAGTCTTAAACTGGGAAAAATGTCACTTCATGGTGACTGAAGGGATTGTCCTTGGGCATAAAATTTCAAACAAGGGAATAGAGGTGGATCAAGCAAAAATAGAGGTAATTGGTTACGCCATGCCTCAACAAGGAATCTTGGAGATTGAGTTGTTTGACGTATGGGGAATTGACTTCATGGGACCTTTCCCACCATCATTCTCAAACACTTATATTCTGGTGGCAGTTGACTATGTATCAAAATGGGTTGAGGCCATTGCCACACCCACCAATGATACTAAAACAGTATTGAAGTTCCTCCAGAAATATATCTTCAGCAAGTTTGGGGTCCCTAGAGTACTAATCAGTGATGGGGGCACTCACTTCTGCAACAAACAGCTCTACTCTGCCATGGTCCGGTATGGGATTCGCCACAAGGTGGCGACTCCATATCATCCACAGACTAATGGACAAGGTGAAGTCTCTAACAGAGAGCTAAAAAGAATCCTAGAACGGACTGTAAATACCCGTAGAAAGGATTGGGCAAGAAGTTGGATGATGCTCTGTGGGCATACAGAACAGCATTCAAGACTCCTATAGGGACCTCTCCATACCAACTGGCCTATGGTAAGGCATGTCACCTACCCGTGGAACTGGAACATAAAGCCTACTGGGCAACCAGATTCCTGAACTTTGACACCAAATTAGCTGGAGAAAAAAAGATTGCTCCAGCTAAATGAGCTAGAGGAATTCAGATTCACTGCTTTCGAAAATGCCAAGCTTTATAAAGAAAAATAAAAAAAGTGGCATGACAGAAAGCTGTCATCTAGAATTTTTGAACCAGGACAAAAGGTTATGTTGTTCAACTCCAGGCTCAGGCTATTCCTCGGGAAACTGAAGTCCCGGTGGAGGGGACCATATGTGATTACAAGTGTATCACCATATGGTTATGTGGAGCTTCAAGATATTGATTCTGATAAGAAGTTCATTGTCAATGGACAGAGAATCAAGCACTATCTTGAAGGCAATATTGAGCAAGAGTGCTCAAGGCTGAAGCTAGACTAAAAGCTCAGCAAGGTCCAGCTAAAGACAATAAAGAAGCGCTTGCTGGGAGGCAACCCAGCCATGGGGTATCAATCCTCTAAGCATTTTGCCCTATTTTTATTTTTATTTGTTTATATAAAGTTCACTGATCCAAAGGTAAAGAGTCAATTGTATAAGTTCACAGGGTTACAGAAGGATTCTGCACACAAAACAGAGAAAAAGAGCTCATTGGCAAGAAAACGCCAGTAAAAGTCTGTTTTGGGTGTTCAACGCCCAACAGAAGCATCCACTGGGCGTTAAACGCCAGTGAGGATAGCCATCTGGGCGTTAAACGCCATAAAGAAGCTCTTTCTGGGCGTTTAACGCCAGATTTACAGTATTCTGGGCGTTCAGAAAAATGCCCAGTAACAAAGGACTTCCTGGCGTTCAACGCCAGAAAGAAGCAGTAGCTGGGCGTTGAACGCCTAGGAGAGGCAGCATTTGGGCGTTGAACGCCCAAAACATGCAACGTTTGGGCGTTCAAACGCCAGGATGGTGGGGAGGAGGTAAATTCATTTTTTCTTTATATTTTTCATTTTAATCTTAATTTTCATGCTTCAATTCATGATTTCTTGCATAAACATGTTAAGAACCCTGATTTCTAAAATCCCTAATTTCTAAAAACCCTACCTTAAAAATATCAAATGTATCTTAATCCATAAGCACAAACCCTCTTTTTCAATTCAATTCAACTCTTTTTCAAATTTTCAAAACAAATCTATCTTTTCAACTAATATCTT
>NC_029789.2:90677278-90683186 GCF_000816755.2 Arachis ipaensis
TTTTCATATCTTTTCAATTTTAAACTATATCCTCTCTTATCATATCTTCTATCTTATCTTTTCCAAATCAATCTTTTTTATCATATCTTTTCTAAATTTTCGAACCCACCCCCTCCCTTTAAATATGGGTTCGGCCTCCACCCCCCTCCATCAACAATTGCACCTAGCTCTCCTTCTATCCCTCTCCTTTCTTTTCTTTTGCTTGAGGACAAGCAAACCTCTAAGTTTGGTGTGTTTATCCGTGATCACTAAGATCATGGCTCCTAAGGGAAAACAACCCACTTCAAGAGGCAAGAAAGAGAGCGTTCCAAAACCACTTTGGAATCAAGAGAAGTTCTTATCTAAAGAACATTTAGACCATAATTACAAAATAATGGGTCTAAGATCAGTGATCCCGGAAGTTAGATTCGATCTGAAAGAAGACGAATATCCGGAGATTCAGGAGCAAATTCGAATCAGGAATTGGGAGGTCCTAGCTAATCCTGAGACGAAAGTGGGAAGGAATATGGTCCAGGAGTTCTATGCTAACATGTGGCAGACAGACAAGCAAAAACTATCTGGAATTGCTTTCTATGAATATCGGACCGTGGTCAGAGGAAAGATTGTTCATACCAACCCTGACAAGATTAGGGAGATCTTAAAGCTACCTCAGCTGAAGGATGATCCAAACTCTTTCAACAGGAGAATGATGAGAACAGACAAGGGCCTGGATAAGATCCTAGAGGATATATGTATCCCTGGAGCAAGGTGGACCACTAGCACGAAGGGTGTCCCAAATCAACTCAAAAGAGAAGATCTCAAACTAGTCGCCAGAGGATGGCTGGACTTCATTGGGCATTCTCTGCTGCCCACCAGCAACAGTTCTGAAGTCACTGTTAAAAGAGCAGTGATGATCCATTACATCATGATGGGAAAAGAAGTGGAAGTTCATCAACTGATTTCAACTGAATTCTACAAAATTGCTAATAAAAATTCTAAAGAGGCCAGGTTGGCTTACCCAAGCTTGATTTCTCTACTCTGCAAGGACGCTGGAGTAAGGATGGGAATAACTGAGTATATCTCAATTGAAAAACCAATCACCAAAGCATCAATAGAAAAACAACAAGCACATGATGACCCCCATCAAGAAGAAAACACAGGAATTTCTCCCAGAAATCCCTCAATCTGAATACTGGGAGTATCTTGAGACGTCCGTTACCAAGATACGGGAAGCTATGGAGCAAATAATAAAAAAATAGAAGGAACACAGTCAAATGCTGACCTATATGTTTAAGGAACAAGAGGAGCAGGGGCGTGACTTAAGGGAACTGAAGCGCCAAAAGTCTTCTGTAATACCAAGCACCCCAAGGATCAGAGGAACCCCCGTTCCCCCAGAATAAAGGTTGTTAATTTCCACTTTCTGCCTTAACTCTGTGACAGTGTCCTTATAAGAGTTTACCTTAGGAGTCATATAGTAGTAATTAGTGTTTATTTTGATTTTACCTCCAATTAAGTTATAGTCTATTTTTCTCATCATCAGCAAACATGAATAAAATAGTAGATCTTTTGAATAAGAGGCAATAAAATTCGAGTTTCTTTAAGAAAAATTCTAATTAGTAACATGTGGTGGCAATGCTTTCTATCTTCTGAATGAATGCTTGAACAGTGCATATGTCTTTTGAATTTGTTGTTTAAGACTATTAAATATGTTGGCTCTTGAAAGAATGATGAACATGAGACATGTTATTGATAATCTGAAAGATCATAAAAATGATTCTTGAAGCAAGAAAAAGCAGCAAAGAACAAAGCTTGCAGAAAAAAAAAGAGAAGGGAAAGCAAGCAGAAAAAGCCAATAGCCCTTAAAACCAAAAGGCAAGGGTAATAAAAAGGATCCCAAGGCTTTGAGAATCAGTGGATAGGAGGGCCTAAAGGAATAAAATCCTGGCCTAAGCGGCTAAACCAAGCTGTCCCTAGCCATGTGCTTGTGGAGTGAAGGTGTCAAGTGAAAACTTGAGACTGAGCAGTTAAAGTCAAGGTCCAAAGCAAGAAGAAGAGTGTGCTTAAGAACCCTGGACACCTCTAATTGGGGACTTTAGCAAAGCTGAGTCACAATCTGAAAAGGTTCATCCAATTATGTGTTTGTGGCATTTATGTATCCGGTGGTAATACTGGAAAACAAAGTGCTTAGGGCCACGACCAAGACTCATAAAGTAGCTGTGTTCAAGAATCATCATACTGAAATAGGAGAATCAATAACACTATCTGAATTCTAAGTTCCTATAGATGCCAATCACTCTGAGCTTCAATGGATAAAGTGAGATGCCAAAACAGTTTGGAAACAAAAAGCTACTAGTCTTGCTCATCTAATTAGAATCTGAGCTTCACTCAAAAACTCTGAGATATTATTGCTTCTTGACTTATTAATCTTCTATTTTATTTGTCTAGTTGCTTGAGGACAAGCAACAGTTCAAGTTTGGTGTTGTGATGAGCGGATATTTTATACGCTTTTTGGGGTTAATTTCATATAGATTTTAGTATGTTTTAGTTGGTTTTCAGTTTATTTTCATTAGTTTCTAGGCAAAATCCACATTTCTGGACTTTACTATGAGTTTGTGTGTTTTTCTGTAATTTCAAGTATTTTCTGGCTGAAATTGAGGGAGCTGAGCAAAAATCTGATTCAGGCTGAGAAAGGACTGCTGATGTTGTTGGATTCTGACCTCCCTGCACTCAAAATGAATTTTCTAGAGCTACAGGACTCCAAATGGCGTGCTTCCAATTGCGTTGGAAAGTAGATATCCAGGGATTTCCAGCAATATATAATAGTTCATACTTTGCTCAAGGATAGATGACGTAAACTGGCATTCAACGCCAGTTCTCTGCCCAATTCTGGCGTCCAGCGCCAGAAACAAGTTGCAAGTTGGAGTTCAACGCCAGAAAAGGATCCAAAGCTGGCGTTGAATGCCCAAAACAGCCCTAGGCACGTGAGAAGCTTTAGTCTCAGCCCCACCAAGTAGGCCCCAGAAGTGGATTTCTGCACTATCTATTATAGTTTACTCATTTTTTGTAAACCTAGGTTACTAGTTTAGTATTTAAACAACTTTTAGAGATTTATTTTGTATCTCATGACATTTTAGATCTGGACTTGGTACTCTTTGATGGCATGAGTCTCTAAACTCCATTGTTGGGGGTGAGGAGCTGTGCTGTGTCTCGATGAATTAATGCAAGTATTTCTGTTTTCCATTCAAACATGCGTGTTCCTACCTAAGATATCCATTCGTGCCTAACTATGGAGAAGGTGATGATCAGTGACACTCATCACCTTCCTCAATCGATGAACGTGTGTCTGACAATCACCTCCGTTCCACATCAGATTGAATGAATATCTCTCAGATTCCTTAATCAAAATCTCCGTGGTATAAGCTAGATTGATGGCGGCATTCATGAGAATCCGGAAAGTCTAAACCTTGTCTGTGGTATTCCGAGTAGGATTCTGGGATTGGATGGCTGTGACGAACTTCAAACTCGCGAGTGCTGGGTGTAGTGACAGACGCAAAAGGATAGTAAATCCTATTCCGGTACGACTGAGAACCTGCAGATGATTAGCCGTGCGGTGACAGTGCACCTGGACCCTTTTCACTGGAAGGATGGATGGTAGCCATTGACAACGGTGATCCACCTACACACAGCTTTCCATAGGAGGACGTGCGTGCATGAATCAGAAGACATAGGAAAGCAGAGATTATGAAGACAAAGCATCTCCAAAACTCCAATATATTCTCCATTACTGCATAACAAGTAACCTCTAATCCATGCTCTCTTGTTTATTTGCAATTCAACTGATAAATATAATTGACTTCCTGACTAAGAATTGCAAGATAACCATAGATTGCTTCAGACCAACAATCTCCATGGGATTCGACCCTTACTCATGTAAGGTATTACTTGGACGACCCAGTGCACTTGCTGGTTAGTGGTACGAGTGTGAAAAGTGTGATTCACAATTCGTGCACCAATCATCTCTGCAAGCAAAGCACAACAATAAGGAATCAATTAACAAATCAGAAAAGAGATTGCAAACAATATAGGAGAAGACAAAAGAGGAAAATAAAAAAATTAACTACCCAGCTCAGTTTGGAGGAGAGAGGGATTGGTTAAAAATTTCTTTGTGGCGAGATGGGGATGCTGACCCCAGGTCTCTTCCAGAATAGTCACGAAAGCTTACTCAACCTCATCCAACATTTCCCATGAATATCTAGATACCCTCACGTCCTTTTGCCATTCTAAGGGAAAGGCAGGCTCGTCATTTTCATAAAAAAAAAATGGTCGAGCTCCTTCAACAGCTCGGACTTTAAAAAAATAATTTTTAAAATCACGGAAAGATTCATAAAACATAGAGAAGACCTTTTTTTGTTGGGAAGCTCGGAAAGAAACCCAAGCAGCTTTCTTCTTAACTACCCCAGGCTTCGTCAAAACAAAGAGATAGAAGAAAAGGGATTGCGAAGCAGGAATACCGAATCCATGACACAACAATTGAAAGATTTTTATGAAACCCCAGGAATTGGGGTAAAGTTGGGAAGGAGCAACATTACAGGACCATAACAAGTTGGTCTCAAAATTAGTAAAAGGAAGGGTGATACTCATCTAGCCAAAAAAGAAATCGTAAGTATAGAAAAAAGGGCGATCTCTAACAACCCGAGTAGAGAAACAAACTCTCTCTTCAGAAGTGGGAGGTACAAGTTCGTAATTCTTTTCCTCACCAACACTACTACAAACCCTATGAAATTGCCTAAGCTGCTGACAAAATTCAGCATCAACCAAAGAAACACACAAAAGAACCATTGAATCCACCCAATCATCCATGCCCTCAGGGACCTGGGAAGATGTCTCAACAATGTTCTTGCGAGAAGACATGAGGTCAACTAGTCCTACAGCAAGAAGAGAAGAAAATAGATTACTACAAGTTTACATCTCTACACGTCCTAACAGGAAGAAAACACTCCAAGAAGAAAGCCACGAGTTACAAATCAAAAATCATCAAAATAATTCCCTCCCAAAATTCACAATCTCAGACGGAACTAACAAGCAAACAAAAGCATCAAGAGGAAATCAAGAAAACGCACTCTGAACAAAAAGTGAAAATCAAATTATGGGTATCGTTATCTCCTACAAAGGTACAGCAACAAGGAAAGCCACCAAACAAGGCAGAAATCAAGGGGCAATCTTTTGAAATTGTGAGCAAGATACAGTTTTTTCAAAAAACAACCAGAAGCGACAGTAAAACATACAAAGCCCTAGGAAGCCACAAACAGAAATACTAGGAGTAGGCATAAAAACGAAAAAGAAAGTCAGAAAAAACACATTATAGCAACAAGCAAACACAAGATCATAGAAAGGTTCAAGCTTTTTTCGACATACAGTTGATGCCAGGGCATTTTATCCAGTTTCACTGACCTTTTCTTTACTGTTTTTAGGGTAGTTTCATGCATTTCCTTAGGAAATAAGCTAGTTTGGGGTAGACATTCACTTACATCTTGATTCAAGCATACATTGTGCACTTTACATGATTTCATGAGGATTTTGCATGAATTTAAGGACAAATTGGATGTTGCATTTCCCATGACTTGGACTAGAACTTTGATGCACTTTATTGCTTGATTTCAGGACAAAGAAAGCAAAGAAGAACCACATTAGTGGCTACGTTAGTTACACTAACGTTAACACTAACGTGGAATGGGAGTAACTTGCAAAGTTAATGAGAAAAGTGATTGCCAGTAACACTCTCGGAGCCATCATTGCCAATGTTAAGAGTCACGTTAACTAAGTTAACGTGAACTCTAACGTGGAAGAAAGGAAATGGAACCAACGTTAGTGACACTTAACATTATCACTAACATTGGACCAAGATCATGAGTGGCCACGTTAGAGTCCA
>NC_029789.2:90683246-90733244 GCF_000816755.2 Arachis ipaensis
AGGGGCACATTGGAACGTTAGTGACAATGTTAAGTGTCACTAATGTTCTCGAAGGATGGCAAGCCTACGTTAAAAGAGCCACGTTAACTAAGTTAACGTGGACTCTAATGTTGGGAAGGGGGAGGCTTCTCAACGTTATTGGGAAGGTTGAGTCCCAATAACGTGCGCGAAAGACAAAGAGGCAACGTTAGTGGCAACGTTTGTGCCACTAACATTGAGGTTAACGTGGCTCTTACTTGGGTAAGGAACGTTAGTGAAAAAGTCGAATGTCACTAACGTTCTCGAACCCATATTTTCACTGAACGTTAACACCACTAACGTCCTGAGCTAAAGTCTCTGCCCACTTCACAATTTCTCTCTGCAAGTAAAGCCAAGCCCAATGAAGGAGATAACTGCTTCAAACTCAAGATCCCAAGGCCTAGACCCAAGAGTTGAAGAACCAACTAGAAGAGTAGAAGAGTAGTATATATAGGAGTAGCTTTGAATTAATTAAGGGAGTTGGAAATTATAGGGAGCCTCTGGGCATAAAATTACTCTCTGTATTTACTTTCTCTACACTTCTAGTTTTCATCATGTATTCTCCATCTTTGTTTTCATTTTCCAAAGCTATGAGCAACTAAACCCCTTTCATTGGGTTAGGGTGCTCTGTTGTAATTTGATGGATCAATACTAGTTTTCATTATTCTTCTTCTCTCTTTTCTCTTGATTTTACTTGAAAGCTTTCGATCTTCATCCAATTGGGTAGTTATCTTGGAAAAGAAGCTATTCATACTTGGATCTCTTCTGAACCTTGAAAGAGGAATGAAGAGATCAAGCTAGAAACGCTTTCTCATGCTGGACCAAATTGGGTTTCGATGGATATGTGACTATAATCCTCTCAACACTTGATTTGGGAAATGCATGTGGTATAATCAGTAACCATACTTCATCTCTTCTCATGAGCAAATGACCAAGGAATTGGCTATTGATCAAGATTTGAGAGATTGTATTACAAGAAATTGTAATTCAATCACTTAAGATTGCCAAGGAGATCAATGAGTGCATTGATTTAGGAAGAGATGAAAATAAAATTGATCTGGAGAATGCAACATCTCCTAAACCCAATGAACTCCCCATTTTTGATCTTACCCATCCTCTTTATTTTCTGTTATTTACTTTTATGAGCAATTCCCCCATTCCCATTTACAATTCTGCAATTTACTTTCAGTCATTTACTTTCAGTTCTTTAATTTTAGCGTTTACTTTTTCTGCCATTTACTTTCCCGCCATTTTATTTTCTACAATTCTCAACTCAAATTCTGATTCGCTCAACTAGAACATTCCTCTAATTAAAGTTGCTTGATCAATCAATCTTTGTGGGATTCGACTTCACTCTATTGTGAGTTTTTACTTGACGACAAATTCGGTACACTTGCCGAAGGAAATTTGTTATGAGACAAGTTTTCCGTGCATCAAGTTTATGGCGCCGTTGCCGGGGATTGATTGTGCATCAACAATGATTAGATTGGAGGACAACTAGATTGAGCATTTTATTTTTGTTTGATTTAATTTTTTATTTGAGTCATTTACTTCCTGTTTTAGTTAATTTCTTCCCTTCCCCCTACTTTTTCTTTGTTATTTACCATTCATCTCACTAACCCACTAACTGTTTGATATATTGCATCACTCACACTAACAGTAATTCTGACAGATATACTTTCTGCACCTATTCTCTTTGCTTGTACTTGTTGGTTGTATGACAGGGAGAAGAAGCAGGGCTTCAACTTCCTTTGATTCTGAACCTAAGAGAACCTTCCTTAGACTAAGGAGGGAGGCAAGAGAAAAACGTGTAGTTGGTGCTGAAGAAGAGGAGGAACACTTTGAGGAATACTTTGAACCAAACATGGAAGAAAATATGGAAAACCATCACGAAGAAGAGAATCACAACCAGGGCAGAAGAGGTCGAGCAAATCATGCTGGGGATGATAGAAGAGTTTTAGGCTCTTACATCAATCCAAACCTAGGAAACTGTGGAAGTAGCATTCAAAAGCCAACCATCCATGCCAACAATTTTGAACTAAAACCACAGCTCATCACCCTTGTTCAGAACCACTGTTCGTTTGGAGGAAGTGTCCAAGAGGACCCCAATCAACATCTAACCACCTTCTTGAGAATATGTGACAGTGAAGTCTAATGGTGTTCTTCTTGACGCCTATAGACTGCTATTTTTTCCATTCTCACTCAAGGATAAGGCAGCCAAGTGGCTAGAGTCTTTCCCAAGGGAGAGCTTGACAACTTGGGAAGATGTGATGAACAAATTCTTAGCAAGATTTTACCCTCCTCAACGAATCAATAGGCTGAGAGATGAGGTCCAAACTTTCAGGCAACAAGATGGTGAGACTCTATATGAAGCATGGGAGAGGTTTAAAGACCTAACAAGGAACTATACACTTGTTCTAAAAAGGGAAGTCATTGGAAAATGTTGCCATGCAACATTGAAAAAAATGGGACCATTGGATACCGAGCAATCTCCATCATAAAGTGATGATCCTTGTCCTTTCTACATGCGCAACCCCAACCGTCCATCAAACAACCACTCCATCAATCCACACCCTCCATTCACTCACAACCTCTCTATATAAGTGATCCCTGTTCCGTACCCCACTCTTCACACTTCTCCATTTCGGGTTCCCCTTCACTCCCTTCATTGCACTAAACCCTAAACACCAAAAGCCTCCACACCCCTGCTAACTTCACGCATTAACCTTCATTCATGGCATCTTCGAGCTCTAAAAGAAGGAAGGGAAAGGAACCTATAGAGCAACACCCGTATGAAGAAAAGAGATTTAGAAGCTTGCACCATGCATTGCAATATGGATGGATGGTGGATAAGGAGATCATTTATGAGCTGGGATTTCAAGTTAGGAAAAATGAGTGTCCCGAAATCACAAAGAATGTAGAAAAGAGAAGATGGGAGCTCCTTACTGATTCGGTCATTAGGGTGAATGCAAATCTTATAAGAGAGTTTTATGCAAATGCGGTCCGATATGATAAGGCAGATGAGTCATATACAAGCTTTGTGAGAGGAAAGATTGTGGATTTTGGTCTCACGAGTGTCATGAGGGCATTAAAGCTACGGTCCATACCGTTTGAAGAAGAGAGTTATCATTCAAGAATGGACAACAACCCTAATCATGACCAGATTGTGCAAGACATTTGTGTACCAGGAGCTGACTGGGAAAGATATGCAGATAGGAGACCAAGGTTCATCAAAAGAGCAGATCTCACCCCGGAAGCAAAAGGGTGGTTCGAAATTGTAAGGAGGTTCATCCTCCCAGCAGCAAACAACTCAGAGGTGAATCTGAAGAGAGCCACACTGGTGCACTGTATACTCAAAGCCGGAGAGATCAAGGTTCATGAACTCATAGCAGAAGGGATTAGAAAAATGGCAGAGAAAAGCGACTCAAGGGGAACGTTAGGTTACCCGAGCACTATCTACCGACTGTGCAAGAAAGCTGGGGTGGTGTTTAAAGATGAGGACCCCGTGTGGATAAAAGAGGGTATTCCAATAACCGTTCAACGAATGCATGCCACTGCATCCCCCCTGCCTCAACGGAAGCAAATGAAGAGGGCAGCCCCTCAAGTAGTAGAAGGACAAGCCGTAGAAGGGCAAGCACCAGCCACCTTGGATATGCACCAATTGCAGGAGGCCATTGGTGGACTATCTCGACAATATTTGGAAAGCCAAGGAGCACAGAGAGAACTTCAACTATAGATGATGGGGTAGCAAGAGGAGTCACTCTCAAGATGGATGACTCAACAAGGGGATTGGCAAAAGCAAATGATGGATCAGCAACTGAGTCAAGGACAACAATGGAGTGAAACATTCCACAGGATGGAACAAAGGAAAAATGAGCAACAAGAATCCATCCAGAGGCTAATCAACATCCAAGCACATCAAGGTGCACATATACATGAGATACATCGAAGACAAATAGAACAGACAGAACTATTGGACGAGCAAAGGGCATTCGCAGAAGGAGTTTACATGAGCGAGACTGGGCATCATATAAATACTCAAGCCAGGCTCGGTTACTTGGTAGGACAGCTGCCTATATTGCATCCAGGAATCACAAGGTATGAAGAAATGAGGGATGAATTAGCACGAGAAGAAAGACAAAGGGTGGAAGAGAGTCATGAATCAGTGAGGAAGGCACTTGAGGATTGGAAGCAAGCAAGATTGGCACGGATGAGAGGGAATGCAAGAGGACACAAAGAAGACAAACAAGGAGGAAAACATGGGCATCCACAAGAGTAAAAGGTGGTGGAGTTCCTTCTTTGGTCCATCTTTTTCTATGCTTTAAATAAGGAAGATCTTGTTTGAAATAGAACATGCTTCCATGTTAGTTGAACTTTTTAAATTCTGTCTTTAAAGTTTTCTTTCCGAATAGGTCTATGTTTGCTAGTCTTTATGTCACTGCATCATCTCCTTACTTACTTGTATGTTTGTCCCTTTAAATCAAATGAAAAGAGAATGAGTGTTTTTAAGAGACCAGAGTAGAGCTCATACCATGGAATAAGTTCATGAGTTTATGGTATAGTCATAAGTTAGCTAAGTTGGTTCAACCATAAGGTGGGAGGACAACTGTCTGTCATGAATACTATGCTTGAGACACACCCCATGAGACTAGCTAAATAAGAAGATCCTAATAAGAAAAAAAAGGAAAGAACAATAAAGGTTGAAAATTAAAAGAAAAAGAGTAAGCAATAAGGCTAGGCACCAATGGTTTTAATCTTGAGGCATGTGTCTGTGGTGCTCCTGTGTGAGGGATCTACTTGGATGAATAAGCTCTTAGGGGTGCCTTATCACTTGGTAACTTGGGTTAACTAACTCGGGATTATCAGCTGAAAGTCCACAATCAAGAGTAACCCTCACTACAGAGCATTTAGTAACCCAAAGAAGTGCTGGACACCAAGGTCTCAAGAAAAAAAAAATAAACTATGTGCCTGTGGTGTGTATGTATGGGGGAGAGACTTGAGCAAGTAAGTCCTTAGGGGTGCTTCAACACCTAGCACCTTGAACCAACTGGTTCGGGAGTGTTGGCTGAAAGCTTATTTTAAAGAGTTGCCCCTTACAGAACACTTAGCCTAAGAACACAAATAAGCCCTGAATTAACAACAAAATGATCAATGAATAAAAGTCTCATGGGATGCAATCACAGTGAGTATTCTAGGACATGATAAAGGTCTGAAAGCCAGGAATGAACCTAAGTTGCTATGTTAGTGACACTCAACTTTGTCACTAACGTTGGAGATGGCTAGCGTGGCCATGTTAGAAGCCACGTTAACCTAGTTAATGTGGACTCTAACATGGGAGCTAAGGGGCACAATGGAACGTTAGTGACAATGTTAAGTGTCACTAACGTTCTCGAAGGATGGCAATCCTACGTTAAAAGAGCCACGTTAACTAAGTTAACGTGGACTCTAACGTTGGGAAGGGGGAGGCTTCTCAACGTTATTGGGAAAGTTGAGTCCCAATAACGTGCGCAAAGGACAAAGAGGCAACGTTAGTAGCAACCTTTGTGCCACTAACGTTGAGGTTAACGTGGCTCTTACTTGGGTAAGGAACGTTAGTGAAAAAGTTGAATGTCACTAACGTTCTCGAACCCATATTTTCATTGAACGTTAACACCACTAACGTCCTGAGCTAAAGTCTCTGCCCACTTCACAATTTCTCTCTGCAAGTAAAGCCAAGCCCAATAAGGAGATAACTGCTTCAAACTCAAGATCCAAAGGCCCAGACCCAAGACTTGAAGAACCAACTAGAAGAGTAGAAGAGTAGTATATATAGGAGTAACTTTGAATTATTTTAGAGAGTCGCTGGGAGTTGGAAAATAGCATAGAACTACTTCCTGTATTTTACTTTCTTCGCTCTTCTAGTCTTCATCATGTATTCTCCATCTTTGTTTTCATTTTCCAGAACTATGAACAACTAAACCCTTTTCATTGGGTTAGGGAGCTCTGTTGTAATTTGATGGATCAATACTAGTTTTCATTATTCTTCTTCTATCTTTTCTCTTGATTTTACTTGAAAGCTTTCGATCTTCATCCAATTGGGTAGTTATCTTGGAAAAGAAGCTATTCATACTTGGATCTCTTCTGAACCTTGAAAGAGGAATGAAGAGATCAAGCTAGAAATGCTTTCTCATGCTGGACCAAATTGGGTTTGGATGGATATGTGACTATAATCCTCTCAACACTTGATTTGAGAAATGCATGTGGTATAATCAATGACCATACTTCATCTCTTTTCATGAGCAATTGACCAAGAAATTGGCTATTGATCAAGATTTGAGAGATTGAATTACAAGAAATTGTAATTCAATCACTTAAGATTACCAAGGAGATCAATGAGTGCATTGATTGAGGAAGAGACGAAAATGAAATTGATCCGGAGAATGCAACATCTTTTAAACCCAATGAACTCCCCATTTCTGATCTTACCCATTCTCTTTATTTTCTGTTATTTACTTTTATGAGCAATTCCCCTATTCCCATTTACAATTTTACAATTTACTTTCAGTCATTTACTTTCAGTTCTTTAATTCTAGCATTTACTTTTTCTACCATTTACTTTCCTGCCATTTTATTTTCTGCAATTCTCAACTCAAATTCTGATTCGCTCAACTAGAACATTCCTCTAATTAAAGTTGCTTGATCAATCAATCCTTGTGGGATTCGACCTCACTCTATTGTGAGTTTTTACTTGACGACAAATTCGGTACACTTGCCGAAGGAAATTTGTTATGAGACAAGTTTTTCGTGCATCAACAGTCAAATATGAAAGAGTTTCCAAAAAAAAAAGCAAAGACAAAGCAACGAAAAAAGTGAAGAAACTATAAATGGAACCAACCTGGAAAAAAGCGGAAAGCTTCAGAAGAGTTGAAGATGGAAAGACGGAATCGCCGGCAAAATCGCTGAGTAACGCCGCAACGCAAGAAAAGGCAAAATGTAGGCGAAAAACTTGTAGCGAGAGAACGGAAGGAGAAATTACAAAGAAAAATGAAGGAGAGAAACCGTTTCTGATTGCAAAATTCAAAATAAAAGCCAAGAGAAACGGGGCAATTAATACCAATTAATGAAGGTATTAAACCCTTGCACGTTCCCAAGAACAAAGCGCTGATATAAAAAGCACGCGCTTTTAGAGGAAAACATTCCACATTCAAAAAAGGTTCTACAAAGAAAGGAATCGACAAAATGCTCGAGTTCGGCTTCACTAGAGAAAGATCGAAGTCAAAGATTCGACCTCAAAGCAGAAGACCGAGCTCAAGCAGGGGCACTGTTCATACCCTGGGTCGAGCTATCCGATCCGGGATGTTCAGTAATAAAGCGACTGACCTCTTCAGGTCAGGTTATCTGGTGCACGAAATTGTGATCTCAAGCAACGGCGCCAAAAACTCAGTACGCACATCTTAATAAATCGTTTTTCATTCACAACTTCGATACAACTAACCAGCAAGTGTACTGGGTCGTCCAAGTAATAAAACCTTACGTGAGTAAGGGTCGATCCCACGGAGATTGAAGTTTGAAGTTCGTCACAGCCATCCCTTCCCAGATCCTACTCAGAATACCACAGACAAGATTTAGACTTTCCGGATCTCAGGAATGGCCATCCATGGGTTCTAACTTATACCACGAAGATTCTAATATCTCGGACTCGGTCCTCTGTATTAGATATCTAAGAGATACTCATTCTAGCTTGTTTGCATGTAGAACGAAAGTGTTTGTCAGGCACGCGTTCATAAGTGAGAATGATGATGAGCGTCACATAATCATCACATTCATCATGTTCTTGGGTGCGAATGGATATCTTAGAAGCGAAATAAGTTGAAATGAATAGAAAAACAGTAGCACTTTGCATTAAATCATGAGGAACAGCAGAGCTCCACACCTTAATCTATGGAGTGCAGAAACTCTACCGTTGAAAATACATAAGTGATGAAGGTCCAGGCATGGCCGAATGGCCAACCCCCAAATGTGATCAATATGATCCTCAGTTGAACTAAAAATCATAAGATGTCTAATACAATAGTAAAAAGTCCTATTTATACTAAACTAGTTACTAGGGTTTACAGAATTGAGTAAATGATGTATAAATCCACTTCCGGGACCCACTTGGTGTGTGCTTGGGCTGAGCTTGAAGTTTACACGTGCAGAGGATTCTTTTGGAGTTGAACGCCAAGTTGTAACGTGTTTTTGGCGTTCAACTCTAGTTTGTGACGTGTTTCTGGCGTTTAACTCCAGACTGTAGCGTAGAACTGGCGTTCAACGCCCTTTTGCATCGTCTAAACTTGAGTAACGTATGGACTATTATATATTGCTGGAAAGCCCTGGATGTCTACTTTCCAATGCCATTGAGAGCGCGCCATTTGGAGTTCTGTAGCTCCAGAAAATCCACTTTGAGTGCAAGAAGGTTAGAATCCAACAGTATCAGCAGTCCTTCTTCAACCTCTGAATCTGATTTTTGCTCAAGTCCCTCAATTTCAGCCAGAAAATACCTGAAATCACAAAAAAACACACAAACTCATAGTAAAGTCCAGAAATGTGAATTTGACATAAAAACTAATAAAAGCATCCCTAAAAGTAACTAGATCCTACTAAAAACATACTAAAAACAATGCCAAAAAGCGTATAAATTATCCGCTCATCACTATCCGACCTCTTCTCAAAGAGGTCGGTCGAATCGACAGGAAAGCCCAGTAAGGGGTCTAAATAGAGGAACACGACCCAAATCCAAAGGCAGTCCGAGCCTATAGAGATAAGGGCGGTTCCCTTAAAAGATAAGCTGACCTCAACTCAAAGATAAGATAAGATAAGATAACTAACTTATCTTATCTAAAAAGGTCACTCTACACCATTATAAATACACTGGAGCACCCAGGTATAACTCATACTCTGATTTTACTAAAAACCTGCTTAATACCCATGCTAACTTAAGCATCGGAGTCTCTTACAGGTACCCCCCACCCTCCGGTGACAAAGGATCAGCAGTGCAGCCAGTCCAGCAAGTCAGATACGACAGCTCCAGCTGCTACCCACCAGTCGGACACGTCATCTCCGACCAGTACAGAAGATCTCGACCGAGATCGACCTACAGTTTCAGGTAACCCTCGGAACAGGAAGTGAACACAAAACCATGAATTTCCTGCGAATAAGTGTGAGAAATATTGATAAAATCCCCCAAAATAAGCACAAGATAAGCCACAAAATCGAGGTTTATCAAATCTCCCCACACTTAAACCAAGCATGTCCTCATGCTTAAAATAAAAAGACCAAAGATCATGATGAGAAAGGGTTTGTGAAATGCAAACTACCTAAGTGGATGCATGCAACTAATGTAAAATCTTCTACCTACTTGGTCAAGAGTAAATCTATTCTCCAAGAACACATGTGAGCATATAGGGTGAAAATAGTATGTAATTCATGAATCCTACCAAATTGAACATCACCAACTAATGGAACAAGTGTTTAGCATCGAATCCTCACCGGAAGTGTATCCGCTCTATTCGCTCAAGTGTATAGGGTTCGTCACTCAATCTTCTCCTAATCATGCTTTCCAAGATTTGTCTTTCATCTAACAATCAACAATTACTTAATGCATGCTTACAAGTATCATGAGGTCTTATTTATGGGTTGTAACGGGGCTAGGGTGAAGGTAAGGATGTATATGGCCAAGTGGGCTTAAAATTTGAGTCCTTGATCAACCTAGGATCCACTAGACACATAGAACAACATATACAACTATAATACACTACATAGCTACCCTTGAGTTTTACTCTTTTTGCATACTCATGCATTCTTTTCAATTCACATCCCATATGCATTGTTTTTATTACTTTATCTTGGGGCATCTTTGTCCCCTTTCATTGCTTTCTCTCTTTTCTTTTTTTTCATATTTTTTTATTTCTTATTTTTTTTCTTTTTCATACATTCTCATATATACACATATGAATTTCTTCTCTCTTCTTTTTTCTTTTTTGGTCCCCCCTTTTTTTTTCTTGGGGTTCCATGATAAAAAAAAACTTTCAATGCATATAGTTCAATCATTCAATACATGAGTATGTTCCCAAATCCTAGAATTTTCAATTAAACTACAATACACCTCTTTACATCTACCTAAATTTCCAAATATACCCTCCCATTTGAATGATACACATCCTAACTTACCTAAGCTAATCAAGGATCCAAATTTAGGGACATTCATGGTTTTTCACTTAGGGTTGTTGATGTGCTCTTTTCAAGAACAAAGAGGGTTTATCATAGGCTCAAAATTGGTTAGCAATGGTAGATAAAAGGGTTAAGAGGGAAAAGTGACTATTGAAATGATGGCCTCAATCATGTAAATGCATTCATACACAAAGCAATGGACATATAGAATCAAACAAAGCAAGGATCACAATCATAGAGAGAGAGAGAGATAGGCACACAAGAATGGAAATAATGGTTAGAAGATGTAACCATGCAATAAGCTCAAAACTTTCATGCTTGTGTTCTTAGCTCAATCACTATGTTCCAAAATACGTTCTTAAAGCAAGTTTACTGCAAAATTTTTTTTTCAGAATTTTGGTAGGTCACCCAAAACACAGTTTCTTGGAAAAGAGGTTATTGTTTTGACCAAGTAACTCTATAGAAACTAACTATCATGCAAAGGATATTTACAAGCAAAACTAACTACACATGCAATAAACTAACTTCTAAGCAAAAGATAAATCCATGGGTATTGAAGGAAAGAGATTGTTACCCATGGAGATCAGTCGAACGACCTCCCCACACTTAGAAATTAGCACGGTCCTCCGTGCTACGAACAATATACAAGGGACGGTCGGGACCGGAACCTTCACTATCCCCTTCATCAGAGCTCTCATCACTTGGGTTTGAGGTGGATGTGAATATTTCGGGTTCCTCCATGCTAGGGGTAACACAACCCAGAAGCTTCTTGATGTAAGTGTATCGGCGGTGGTTGCGCCGCTCATATCTATCAAGCTTCCGGTGAAGATCTTCTATCCTTTGATGTGTGGATCTTAGTGGTGGTGATGATGAGCTAGAAGGAAAAAGTAGTGGCGGAGCCATGTCGAGGCTTGGTTTGTTCATGGGAAGGTGTAGGTATTTTCCGCTTGGGACCACATTGCCCTTAGCCGGAACTATGATCTTTTTGTCCTTGGCTTCCCAAGAAACACCCGCAGTAGCAACTAAGTCAGACACCAATGCTGGAAATGGCAAATTACCCCGAGCGTGGACTTGACTCATCGCTTGCTTGACAAGAAATGGAATGTTCACTGGCCTCTCCGTGAGAACACACCAAACAAGCAAGGCGAGATCCGCCGTGAAGGACGACTTGTGGGTGCTAGGTATCACACTGTGAGATATGATCTGGGCCCAAGCTCTCGCTTCTACAGTGAGTGAATGACCGTCAATGGACTTAGGCCTCATCCAGAGTTGACCTTGGATCCAAAATGTCTCTGGCTCAGCGATGACTCGGAGGATCGAGTCCCAATTGAATCCAAACTTTTCTCGCTGACGTAAGACTTCTTGGTAGCCATCCATGTCACTTGGCACTGGTAGGACATTAAGCACTTGCTGAATAGCCTCTTCTGAAACTGAGACTTGCATGCGGCGTATGTATACCGATTGAAGAGAGGGAAGATGGTAGTTAGTGTAGAATTCTTCCACCCAAGAGAGGTTGATTTCCCTTGGTTTCCTCAAAAGAAACTCCCATCCTCGCTGTTCAATGCGGGGCAGAATATAAGGAGCAACCTTGTCCGGCGGAGCGAGTAAATGCTCAGGATGATAGTTCCTTACAACTATGGAGGGGAACATAAGCTCACAGAAGCGGTTGGGGAACCTTGAAGAATCTTTCGCCGGTTTGCCCTTTTCATTCTCATCAATAGGAGCGGGTGTCTTCCCTTTCTTAGATAAGGGTTTGGCTCCTAATGAAGAGCGCGCCTTAGAGTTTGAACTTTGGGGTGCCCTTTTTACGGCCGGTTTCCACGAAGCTATCCCCTTGCCTTTCTTGGTGGCCATCCTAAAAAGGAAGGGAAGGAAGGAAAACATTAAACCCAAGAATCAATTTGACAAGAACATGCAAGTGAATTGTAGTGCCCATGGTTAATGTAGAAGCAAAGGTCATAACACTTGGCATGGGATGCAAGAGGAAGTAAAGCATGCAATGGCATGAGAAGAGTAATCTCAAGCATCCATAATAAAGAGTAAATCATGTTTAATTAATATCTAATTGGCAAGTATAAACTTTAAGCACATAAAGTAGACTCAATGCATTTAAGAGAAAGAAAGTGAATGAGGAGGGAGCACCAATTTGAAAGTGTATGACTAAAATGAACCAAAATGGTATATGTGCATTTTCTCGAACACTTGGCGTGCAATAATCAAGCAATGAGCAATTATGAGATACCAAACCAATTGAAAGCTCAAAATGGAACATCAATCATCACATAAACATCACACAATGGCAAATATAAGGAAAATAATGACAAAAGATCTATTAACGCAAATTAAGCTCAAATTCAACATCCATGGAAAAATAAGGAAAAAGGAAAAGTAAGCAAACAAAAAGCAAGAAACATCATCATGCAAGTAAAAGAGAAACTAAGTAAAGTAATAAGAAGCATCTAACTAGAAGAAATAATGCAAAGGAAAATAGAAGAAGAGAAATAGAAGAAGTGAAACCCTGAAAAGTATGAAGGAACAAGGTTGAATCTTCTTTTGTGAATATGAGAAAGAAAATAGGATAAGTGTAGTGCCACCGTGAGTGGCCGGAGACAGTGGTGGTGGATTGTGGAAGAAGAAGAAGAGGAGGGAAATGATAGAGGAAGAAGGAAAAGAAACTAAGAAAGAAACGGGGTTGAGAGAAAGAAAACAGAACAAGGCACGAAGTTATAAAACTGATTCGCGTAACCGGCGCGCACGTGCAAGGTGCGCTAGCGCGTCGGTGAGGGTACTAGCAGAGGACGCGTGCGCGTCAGTGGCGCGTGCGCGCGGGAAGTTGTGCCTCAGGCACAGAAGTGGCTCGAAATTGGCTCAAGTCTCTGGTTTTTGTACCAGAGTGGCTCAGTGAGGCAGGCGCGCGAACGCACACTTTGCGCGGACATGTGCTTGAGATATTTCGTGACTAGCGCGGATGCGTACAACGCGCGGATGCGTCAGTTTTGGCATAAGGTTGGCCTAATTGTGTCACAACTCTCTAGTTTTTGTACCAGAGAGTCCACATATCTCCATCGGCGCGCGCGCGCACCGTGCGCTTGCGCGTCGATGGTTAAATTCCAATTGTGTGCGCAGGCGGTAAGTACGCGAATGCGTGGGTGCCTGCGCGAGTTAGGCACGAAGTGGGCATGACTCTCGGGTATTTGGCCCAAGAGGTGGAATTGTGCTACCGGCGCGCGCGCGCACTGTGCACTAGCGTGTCGGTGCCCTCTTTCAAAGAACTTTGTTGTTTTCTTTATCTTTTTTCACATCCTATCTATATGAACATCCTATCTATCCAACAAAATCAACAAAGCTAGCATTCCTATACACTCAATCAATCATCAAGAGATCACAAAATTCACAAGAAATTAAGGATACAAACAAGATGGTATAAACAAGGAAGATCTTACCACGGTGGGTGCCTCCCACCAAGCACTTTTCTTTAACGTCTTTAAGTTGGACGGTCCTTTTCTTAAGCTTCCACTCTACTTGGTGCATCCTCCAATAGGTACACCTCTAGCCCTTTTGGGGGCTTGCAACCATGATACTTCTTCACTCTATGTCCATTCACCTTGAAAGTTGCTTTACTCTTGGGATCAAACAATTCCACCACTCTGTAAGGCTTTATCTCCTTCACCTTGAGAGGTCCTTCCCATCTAGAGCGGAGCATGCCAGGCATAAATCGGAGCCTTGAGTTGTAGAGGAGGACCTCATCACCTTCTTGAAAGTCCTTCTTCCAGATGTGATGGTCATGGAATGCTTTAGTCTTTTCATTGTAGATTCGGGCATTCTCATATGACTCGTTCCTCAAACACTCAAGCTCTTCTAGTTGTAACTTCCTAGCTTCACCCGCCTTGGCTAAATCCATGTTGCACTGCTTTACCGCCCAGTAGGCTCGATGCTCAATCTCCACCGGAAGGTGGCATGCCTTACCATAGACGATCCGGAAGGGACTCATCCCTATCAGAGTCTTGTAGGCCATTCTATACGCCCATAGTGCATCTCCTAACCGGAAGCTCCAATCCTTTCTTTGCAGATTGACCACTTTCTCCAAGATTCTCTTGATTTTCCGATTAGACACTTCCACTTGTCCATTTGTTTGCGGTTGATAAGCAGTGGCAACCTTATGTGACACTCCATAGCGCTTGAGCAATACTTCTACTTTTTTGTTACAAAAGTGGGATCCTTGGTCGCTCACGATTGCTCGTGGCGACTCATAACGGCATACAATGTGATTCCTAATGAAAGAAACAACGGCATTGGCGTCGTCAAGGCGGGTAGGTATGGCCTCTACCCACTTTGACACGTAGTCAATCCCTAACAGAATATACAGATACCCACTAGAGTTGGGAAACGGTCCCATAAAGTCAATGGCCCATACATCGAATATCTCACAGAATAACATGGGCTGCTGAGGCATTTCATCCCTTTGGGATGTGTTTCCTGACCTCTGACACTGATGGCAAGACACACATAACCGGTTAGCATCCTTGAATAAGGTTGGCCACCAGAATCCACAATCCAACACTTTTTTAGCGGTCCTTTGTGGGCCAAAGTAGCCACCACATTCGGATGAATGGCAAGCTTCAAGGATTGGTTGGAATTCAGATTCCGGGACACATCTTCGAATTACTTGGTCCACGCCCCTCTTCCATAAGTGAGGGTCATCCCAAATATAGTATTTAGAATCACTCCTCAACTTGTCCCTTTGATTTTTCGAAAAGTTAGGAGGGAAGATTTTCGCAACCAAATAGTTCGCCATTGGGGCAAACCAAGGAAAGCTATCCGACACAGCATGCAAACTATCCAATGGGAATGAGTCATTGATCGGAAATGGATCAATTTTTAAATTCTCAATGCCGCTTAAATGATCCGCAACCAGGTTTTGAGATCCACTCCGGTCCCTAATCTCAATGTCAAATTCTTGTAAAAGCAAGATCAACGTATGAGTCTAGGCTTTGACTCATTCTTTGTCAATAAGTACTTTAAAGCTGCATGATCCGTGTATACCACTATCTTTGAACCTAGCAAATAAGATCTAAATTTATCTAAAGCATGAACAATAGCTAGGAGTTCTTTTTCAGTAGTGGTATAGTTGGATTGTGCTGCATCTAGTGTCTTAGAAGAGTAAGTAATGACATAAGGGAGTTTACCATCGCGCTGCACAAGTGCGGCACCTACAGCATGGTTTGACGCATCACACATTATCTCAAATGGCAACGTCCAGTTGGGGCCTCGCACAATGGGTGCCGTGGTAAGAACTCTCCTTAGCTCTTCAAAAGCTTTCACACATTCACTGTCAAACTCAAAATCCACATCTTTTTGGAGTAGGCGCGACAATGGCAAAGCAATCTTGCTGAAATCTTTGATAAAGTGCCTCTAAAAACCTGCATGTCCTAAAAACGAGCAGACCTCCCTCACGGATGAGGGGTGAGGCAAAGTGGTGATAACATCGACCTTGGCCGGGTCTACAGAAATGCCTTCATGAGATACTACATGTCCTAACACTATACCTTGTTGTACCATAAAGTGACATTTTTCAAAATTTAAGACAAGGTTAGTGTCAACACATCTAGCTAGGACCTTGGCCATGTTCTCTAAACAACAATCAAATGAAGTACCATAAACACTGAAGTCATCCATAAAGACTTCCAGACAATTTTCCATTAGATCGGAGAAGACACTCGTCATGCACTGCTGAAAAGTAGCGGGTGCATTACATAGTCCAAATTGCATCCTTTTATAGGCAAAGGTGTTAAACGAAAAAGTAAATATGGTATTCTCCTGATCTTCATGAGCAATGTGAATCTGAAAGTAACCAGTAAATCCATCAAGAAAGCAGTAGTGAGATTTACCTGCCAAGGGGTCTAGCATCCGATCGATGAAGGGTAAGGGGTAATGGTCCTTCCGTGTAGCGGCGTTCAATCTTCTGTAGTCAATACATACTCGCCACGTATTTTGTACTCTTTTAGTGACCATTTCACCGTCGTCCTTCTTGACCATTGTGATGCCCGACTTCTTGGGGACAACCTGGACCGGGCTCACCCACTCACTGTCAGAGATTGGGTATATGATATCCGCATCCAGTAATCTGGTGTTCCGGGGGTTACCTGAAACTGGAGGTCGATCTCGGATGAGATCTTCGGTACTGGTCGGAGATGATGTGTCCGGCTGGCTGGTGGCGGCCGGAGCTGTTATGTCCGACTTGTTCGACTTGCTGCACTGCTAATCCTTAGCTCCCGGAGGGTGGGGGGTACTTGCAAGAGACTCTGATGCTTAAGTTAGCACGGGTATTAAGCAGGTTTTATGTAGAATCAGAGTATGAGTTATACCTGGGTGCTCCAGTGTATTTATAGTAGTGTGGGCTGACCTTTCTGATAAGGTAAGTTAGTTATCTTATCTTATCTTATCCTGTTTTGGATGAAGTCAGCTTATCTTCAAGGGAACCGCCTTTATCTCTATAGGATGGGATTGCCTTTGGATTTGGGTCGTGTTCCTCTATTTGGACCCTTTATTGGACTTTCCTGTCGATATGGCCGAGTTCTTTGTAACGAAGTCAGTCCGCTTGACCTTAACAGGTCGGTCGCTGCATCGTCGACCATCCCAGGTCGGATAGTTCGACCCAGGGTATGAACAGTGCCCCTGCTTGAGCTCGGTCTTCTTTGTCGAGGTCGAGTCCTTTGACTTTGGTCCTTCTTGTAGCGAAGCCGAACTCAAGCATTTTGTCGACTTCTTTTGTAGCAGCTTTTGAATGTAGAACGTTTTCCTCTACAAGCGCGCGCTTTTATATCGGTGCTTTGGGAACGTGCGAGGGTTTAATGCCTTTTAATTTTAGCATTAATTACCCCGTTTCTTTATTTTGATTTTGAAAACCCAGAAACTGTTTCTCTTCTTTCGCCCTTTTCGTAACTTCCTCGCTTTTTTCCCTTCATTCTCTCGCTTTCAATTTTTCTTTGTGTTGCGGCGTTTGTTTGATTTTTCTGAAGCCTCTACCTGGAGTTCGTGGTTTCGCGTTTCGGCCCAGCGACGTTTTCTTTTGCTCGTGTCTTTTCTTTTGCTTCGACGTAGTGATTCCAGATTTCGCCATCCCTCTTCACCTTCCTGAAGTCTGCTGCCTTTTCAGGTTGGTACTAACACTCTTGCCTCTTTCATGGCTTTTAGTTTTTTGGTGAAGCTTTTGCTTTTGCATGTTTTGAAAGTTTGAACCTTTTCGTGATTTTGCATTTGTTTGTCGCTGTAAATTCATTTTTCTTGGCTTTCTTTTGTGTGTTCCTCTGGCATTTCCGTCGAGGCTTTATACGGTTTTTGTTTGTTGCTTCTGATTTTTTACTATCTGATAGAAACTCTGCATTCGTTCCTTGCTTTACTTGATTGCTTTTTGTCGCATTTCTCAAAAGTTCGTACTTTTGACGTTTTTCCATTTGGCGTGTTTTGATGTTTTGGGAATGCTTCTTGGTTGACTGTGATGACTTATGCTTCTGGAAATACTTGCTTGTTTGAAGTCTTTTTCTTTTTTGAAAGGTGCTGGGGTGAGAGCTGTAGATTTTCCTGGAAACCTTGCTTTGTTAATGCCTCCAAAGGATGCCCTAAGATTTTTGGTTTGAGTCTTGGTGTTTTCCTTTTCTGTGTGTTCACCTGCATCGTATTGAGTTGTTTTCTCCATTGTCCGAGATGTTTTTAGTAATCCCATCTTCTTTTCTTACTTGTAGGATTAGTTGGCCTCATGTCTTCTCGCAATAACATTGTAGAGATGTCTTCCAGAGTTCCCGAGGGGATGTCCGATTGGCTGGACTCCCTTGTTTTGTTGTGTGTTTCTATTGTGGATGCTGAATTTTGCACAGAGCTGAGGAAGCGCCATAGGATTTGTGATAACCATGCCCGCGAGAGTGATTACGAGCTTGTTGCTCCTGATTCTGATGAGAGAGTTTGTTTTCCGACTTCCGTCGAGGGGAAGCGTCCCTCTTTCTATGCTTATGAATACTTCTTCAGCCAACTAAACGTTACTTTCCCTTTTACTGCTATTGAAACTGACTTGTTGTGGTCCTGCAATATTGCTCCGTCCCAGCTTCATCCCAACTCCTGGGGTTTTATCAAAATATTTCAACTTCTTTGTCAGGAGTTGGACATAACACCTTCTGAAACTCTTTTCCTTTATCTTTTTGTCTCGGCCAAACCTGGAGGTTCCTCCAAAAAGAAAGCTTCCTGGGTTTCCTTCAGGTCTGCTCAGGGGCATAAAGTTTTTGCCATGTATGATGAGTCGTTTAAGGATTTTAAGAACTATTTCTTCCGAGTCCGTGCCGTTGAGGGGGTTCGCCCCTTTTTTCTTGATGAAAATGATGAGCCTGCTTTTCCTCTGGAGTGGCAAAAGAATGTAAGAGTGCCACGTTACATATGGGAAATGCTTAGTGAGGTTGAGCGGGCCTTTGTAGTTGTTCTTGAAGATTTGTGGGGGAAGCCTCCCCACCTGGACACGAAGAGATTTTTGAGTGATCCATCTTTGGTTCGGGTTGCTTTGGGTACTGTCTGATTTGTTTTTAGACTTGCTCCCGAGCTTTGCTTCTCCTGTGTTGTAACTTGTCTTTGATTTTTGTGTTTTTCAGAGATGTCGAAGAATAATGATTCCATGAGGGCCTATAAGAAGGCGAAGAAGGCAACCGCTGCTTTAAACATCTCGGCCAAGGTGGCCGGAGAAGGATCTTCTCAGCCTCCAGTTAAACCTCCTATATCGAGTTCTCCCGGGCCGAGGAAAGCAATTCCTACTCCTCGGGTCCGTCTGGCCGATCCTCCACAATCTTCTGTTGCAACTTCCGGTGCCCCTCCTAGTAAAAAGCAAAAAACAATTGAGCCTTTCAACCTTGATGCTCCTAACTTTGATGCGGTTGAGTTTGTAGATCAACAAATCAGCGCTTATGGTGTTCTTCCTATGGACGACGTGTCGCTTCTTCATCATTTTGATTATATCACCCGGAGTGGTATCAAGTTGGCACACATGGGGGCGGCCCTATATCGAACTGCTCAAAGTCTTCCTCTCCATGCCACTAAAGCTTTTATGGAGGAGGCCAAACAGGAGTTTGATTGGATGAAGGGATTGAAGGAGGAACTTGAAGTAAGGGTGGCCAAGTTGGAGAAAGACTTGGAGAATGAAAAGGCTAGCTCTACTTCTCTGGCTGGTTCTCTGAGACTGGCCGAGGACACGGCTATGCGGCATAAGGACAGTTATTTGACGTCTTACCGGGAGGTATTGCGTCTGAGAGAAGAGTTGGAGAATGCCCGGGCTAATTATTCCAAACTCCAAGGTCATCTTGTTGGCAGTGTAACTGCTGCCTATGAGAACTGATGAGCGGATAATTTATACGCTTTTTGACATTGTTTTTAGTATGTTTTTAGTAGGATCTAGTTACTTTTAGGGATGTTTTCATTAGTTTTTATGTTAAATTCACATTTCTGGACTTTACTATGAGTTTGTGTGTCTTTCTGTGATTTCAGGTATTTTCTGGCTGAAATTGAGGGACTTGAGCAGAAATCAGATTTAGAGGTTGAAGAAGGACTGCTGATGCTGTTGGATTCTGACCTCCCTGCACTCAAAGTGGATTTTCTGGAGCTACAGAACTCGAAAAGGCGCGCTTCCAATTGCGTTAAAAGGAAGACATCCAGGGCTTTCCAGCAATATATAATAGTCCATACTTTGGCCAAGAATAGACGACGTAAACTGGCGTTCAACGCCAGCTTTCTGCCCAAATCTGGCGTCCAGCGCCAGAAAAGGAGCCAAAACCAGAGTTGAACGCCCAAACTGGCACAAAAGCTGGGGTTCAACTCCAAGAAGGACCTCTACACGTGCAACACTCAAGCTCAGCCCAAGCACACACCAAGTGGGCCCCGGAAGTGGATTTATGCATCAATTACTTACTTCTGTAAATCCTAGTAGCTAGTTTATTATAAATAGGACCTTTTACTATTGTATTAGACATCTTTGATCAGTTGTATGCTATCTTAGATCACGTTTGAGGGCTGGCCTCTCGGCCATGCCTGGACTTTCACTTATGTATTTTTAACGATAGAGTTTCTACACTCCATAGATTAAGTTGTGGAGCTCTGCTGTTCCTCAAAGATTAATGCAAAGTACTACTGTTTTCTATTCAATTCATCTTATTTCGCTTCAAAGATATTCATTCGCACTTCAACCTGAATGTGATGAACGTGACAATCATCATCATTCCCTATGAACGCGTGCCTAACAACCACTTCCGTTCTACCTTCGACTGAATGAGTATCTCTTAGATCTCTTAATCAGAATCTTCGTGGTGTAAGCTTGAATGATGGCGGCATTCAAGAGAATCTGGAAAGTCTAAATCTTGTCTGTGGTATTCCGAGTAGGATTCAATGATTGAATGACTGTGACGAGCTTCAAACTCACGATTGCTGGGCGTAGTGACAGACGCAAAAGGATAGTAAATCCTATTCCAGCATGATCGAGAACCGATAGATGAATAGCCGTGCCGTGACAGGGTGCGTTGATCATTTTCACTGAGAGGATAAGATGAAACCATTGACAAAGGTGATGCCTCCAGACGATTAGCCGTGCCATGACAGGGCATTGGATCATTTTCCCGAGAGATGACCAAAAGTAGCCATTGACAGTGGTGATGTATCACATAAAGCCAGCCATGGAAAGGAGTAAGACTGATTGGATGAAGATAGCAGAAAAGCAGAGGTTCAGAGGAACGAAAGCATCTCTATTCGCTTATCTGAAACTCTCACCAATGATTTACATAAGTATTTCTATCCCTATTTTATTATATTATTTTCAAAAACTCCATAACCATTTGATATCCGCCTGACTGAGATTTACAAGGTGACCATAGCTTGCTTCATACCAACAATCTCCGTGGGATTCGACCCTTACTCACGTAAGGTATTACTTGGACGACCCAGTGCACTTGCTGGTTAGTTATGCGAAGTTGTGAAGATATGTTTAGACCATGGTCCTGTGCATCCGTTTTTGGTGCCATTGCCAGGGGAATCAATTTCGAACAACAATTCACAACCTGAGTAGCAATTTCACATACCAAGTTTTTGGCGCCGTTGCCGGGGATTGTTCGAGTTTGGACAACTGACGGTTCATCCTTTTGCTCAGATTAGGTAATTTTCTTTTTGTTTTGTTTTCAAAAATTTTTCAAAAATCTTTCAAAAATTTTTCTTTTGTCTTCAAAAAAAAAATAATAATAATAAAAAAATAATGTTTTCAAAAATAAATTATTCTATGGCTTCAAATTTTTTAAGAATGAATTCTAGTGTTTCATGAAGCATGTGAAGCCTGGCTGGCTGTAAAGCCATGTCTAAATTCATTTGGACTGAGGCTTCCAACCATCAGTTGTTATACGACTGTAGGGCATGTCAGGCATGTCATGTCTGAATTACATGCTGAAGCTTGGCTGGCCATTGGCCATGTCTAGTGTTTTGGACCGGAGCTTTCATTGAAAGCTTGGCTGCCTAGTGAGCCATGTCTAATTCCTGGACTGAAGCTTTAGACTAACATGGCAAGATTCCTGGAATTCATATTAAAAATTTTTGAAATCCTTATTTTTGTTTTTCAAATAATTTTTGAAAAAAAAATCCAAAAAATATTAAAAAATCATAAAAATCAAAAATATTTTTCTGTTTCTTGTTTGAGTCTTGAGTCATGCTATAAGTTTGGTGTCAATTGCATGTGCATCTTGCATTTTTTCGAAAATAATCATGCATTCATAGTGTTCTTCATGATCTTCAAGTTGTTCTTGGTAAATCTTCTTGTTTGATCTTTGCATTTGCATGTTTTGTGTCTTTTCTTGTTTTTCATATGCATTCTGGAATTCTTAGTGTCTAAGCATTAAAGAATTCTAAGTTTGGTGTCTTGCATGTTTTCTTTGCATTAAAAATTTTTCAAAAATATGTTCTTGATGTTCATCATGATCTTCATAGTGTTCTTGGTGTTCATCTTGACATTCATAGTGTTCTTGCATGCATCCCTTGTTTTGATTCAAAAATAAAAGAGAAAAACATGAAAATGATGTTTTTAATTTTTCTCTTGCATCATAAAAATTCAAAAATAAAAAAAAATATCTTTCCCTTTTTCTCTCATCAAATTCGAAAATTTGAGTTGACTTCTTCAAAAATTTAAAAAAAAAATCTAGTTGTTTTTATGAGTCAAATCAAATTTTCAATTTAAAAATCTCATCTTTTTCAAAATCTTTTTCAAAAATCAAATCTTTTTCAAACTTTTTAGTTATTTTCGAAAATTCCAAAAATATTTTTCAAAAACCTTTTTCTTAATTTTATATCAAATTTTCGAAAATAACAATAACAATTAATGTTTTGATTCAAAAATTTCAAGTTTGTTACTTGCTTGTTAAGAAAGATTCAAACTTTGAGTTCTAGAATCATATCTTGTGATTTCTTGTGAATCAAGTCATTAATTGTAATTTTAAAAATCAAATATTTTTCAAAACTAATTTCTATCATATCTTTTCAAAATATCTTCTTATCTTATCTTTTTCAAAAGTTTGATTTCAAAATAACTTTTCTAACTTCCTAACTTCTTATCTTTTCAAAATTTGTTTCAACTAACTAACTAACTTTTTGTTTGTTTCTTAACTTTTTCAAAACTACCTAACTAACTCTCTCTCTCTCTAATTTTCGAAAATATCTTCCCTCTTTTTCAAAAAAAATTTCTTTTTTATTAACTAATTATTTTTATTTTTGATTTTAAAATTTTTCGAAAAAATACTAACCTTTTTCAAAAACTTTTTTTCAAAAATCACTAACTCTTTCAAAATTTATTTTCGAAAATTCCTTCTCTCTCATCTCCTTCTATTTATTTATTCATTCACTAACATCTCATCTCACATCTCTGCCCTCCTCACAGTTGTGTTTCTTTCTTTACATCACATTATTTGTCTCCCTCTTTTCTTCCACTCACAAAGGGATCCCTATACTGTGGTATAAAAGATCTCTATTATTATTATTTTTCTGTGCCCTCTTCTTTGTCATATAAGCAGGAGCAAGGACAAGAATATTCTTGTTGAAGCAGATCCAGAACCTGAAAGGACTCTAAAGAGAAAACTAAGAGAAGCTAAATTACAACAATCCAGAGATAACCTTTCAGAAATTTTCGAACAGGAAGAGGAGATGGCAGCCGAAAATAATAATAATACAAGGAGGATGCTTGGTGACTTTACTGCACCTAATTCCAATTTACATGGAAGAAACATCTCCATTCCTGCCATTGGGGCAAACAAATTTGAGCTGAAACCTCAATTAGTTTCTCTGATGCAGCAGAACTGCAAGTTTCATGGACTTCCATCTGAAGATCCTTTTCAGTTCTTAACTGAATTCTCGCAGATATGTGATACTATTAAGACTAATGGAGTAGATCCTAAAGTCTACAGGCTCATGCTTTTCCCTTTTGCTGTAAGAGACAGAGCTAGAGTATGGTTGGACTCTCAACCTAAGGATAGCCTGAACTCTTGGGATAACCTGGTCAAGGCTTTCCTAGCCAAGTTCTTTCCTCCTCAAAAGCTGAGCAAGCTTAGAGTGGATGTTCAAACCTTCAGACAGAAAGAAGGTGAATCCCTCTATGAAGCTTGGGAGAGATACAAAGGACTGACCAAAAAGTGTCCTTCTGACATGCTTTCAGAATGGACCATCCTGGTTTCCCTCTAAGGAACCAAAGGACTCTGAGGCTCATCTAGAGACCATAGAGATTCTATTGAACCTCCTTATACCCTTCATGAGCTCTGATGAGTATTCCTCTTCTGAAGAGAATGAGGATGTTACTGAAGAGCAAGCTGCCAAGTTCCTTGGTGCAATCATGAAGCTGAATGCCAAATTATTTGGTATTGATACTTGGGAAGTTGAACCTCCCTTGTTCATCAATGAACTAAGTGATCTGGGTCAACTGACATTGCCTCAAAAGAGACAGGATCCTGGAAAGTTCATAATACCTTGTACCATAGGCACCATGATCTTTAAGGCTCTATGTGATCTTGGTTCAGGAATAAACCTCATGCCCCTCTCTGTAATAGAGAAACTGGGAATCTATGGGGTGCAAGCTGCTAAAATCTCATTAGAGATGGCAGACAATTCAAGAAAACAGGCATATGGACAAGTAGAGGACGTGTTAGTAAAGGTAGAAGGCCTTTATATCCCTGCTGATTTCATAGTCCTGGATACTGGAAAGGAAGAGGATGAATCCATAATCCTAGGAAGACCTTTCCTAGCCACAGCAAGAGCTGTGATTGATGTTGACAGAGGTGAACTAGTCCTTTAATGGAATGAGGACTCCCTTGTGTTTAAAACTCAAGGATCTCCCTCTGCAACCATGGAGAGGAAGCATGAAAAGCTTCTCTCAAAGCAGAGTCAAACAAAGCTCCCACAGTAAAACTCTAAGTTTGGTGTTAGGAGGCCACAACCAAACTCTAAGTTTGGTGTTGAACTCCCATATCCAAACTCTAAGTTTGGTGTTAGGGAGTCTCAACAAAGCTCTGCACATCTGTGAGGCTCCATGAGAGCGCACTGTCAAGCTATTGACATTAAAGAAGCGCTTGTTGGGAGGTAACCCAATTTTTATTTATCTAACTATATTTTTCTTAGTTATATGTCTTTATAGGTTCATGATCATGAGGAGTCACAAAATAAATATAAAAATTGAAAACGGAATCAAAAACAGCAGAAGAAAAATCACACCCTGGAGGAGCATCTGCCTGGCGTTCAATGCCAGAACAGAGCATGGTTCTGGCGCTGAACGCCCAAAATTGGCAGCATTTTGGCACTGAACGCCCAGAACAAGCATGGTTCTGGCGTTCAATGCCAGAAATGGCAGCAAATGGGCGTTGAATGCCCAAAATGGGCACCAACCTGGTGCTGAACGCCCAGAATTGTGTGCAAAGGCATTTTACATGCCTAATTGGTGTAGGGATGCAAATCCTTGACACCCCAGGATCTGTGGACCCCACAGGATCCCCACCTACCTCCACTCACTTCTTCTCACCACTCTCTTTCACACAACCCCATAAACACTCTTCCCCAAAAACCCTTCACCAATCACCTCAATCTCTCTTCCCTATCACCTCTTCACCACTCATATCCATCCACTCTTCCCCATAAACCTACCTCATAAACTCTACCTACCTTCAAAATTCAAAACCAATTTCCCACCCAAACCCACCAATATGGCCGAAACCTTTCCCCCCTCCCTTCCTTATATAAAGCCCTCCATTCTTCATCAAATTCACACAACACACCCCTCTACACCCTTCTTGGCCGAAATACTTCCCACTCTCCCTCTCCTTCATTTCTTCTTCTTCTTCATCTATTCTTTCTTTTATTGCTCGAGGGCGAGCAAAATTCTAAGTTTGGTGTGGTAAAAGCATAAGCTTTTTGTTTTTCCATTACCATTGATGGCACCTAAGACCGGAGAATCCTCTAGAAAGGGGAAAGGGAAGACAAAAGCTTCCACATCCGAGTCATGGGAGATGGAAAGGTTCATCTCCAAAGCCCATCAAGACCACTTCTATGATGTTGTGGCCAAGAAGAAGGTGATCCCTGAGGTCCCTTTCAAACTCAAAAGAAATGAGTATCCGGAGATCCGACATGAAATTCAAAGAAGAGGTTGGGAAGTTCTAACAAATCCCATCCAACAAGTCAGCATCCTAACGGTTCAAGAGTTCTATGCCAATGCATGGATCACCAAGAACCATGATCAAAGTAAGAACCCGGATCCAAAGAACTATGTTATAATGGTTCGGGGGAAATACTTAGATTTTAGTCCGGAGAATGTGAGGTTGGCATTTAACTTGCCCATGATGCAAGGAGATGAATGCCCCTACACTAGAAGGGTCAACTTTAATCAAAGGTTGGACCAAGTCCTTATGGACATATGTGTAGAAGGAGCTCAATGGAAGATTGACTCCAAAGGCAAGCCGGTTCAACTAAGAAAATTGGACCTCAAGCCTGTAGCTAGAGGATGGTTGGAGTTCATTCAATGATCAATCATTCCCACTAGCAACCGATCTGAAGTTACTATAGACCGGGCCATCATGATCCATAGCATCATGATTGGAGAAGAGGTGGAAGTTCATGAGATTATACCTCAAGAACTCTACAAGGTGGCTGACAAGTCCTCCACTATGGCAAGGTTAGCCTTTCCTCACCTCATTTGCCACCTATGCAATTCGGCTGGGATTGACATAGAGGGAGATATCCTCATCAAAGAGGACAAGCCCATCACTAAGAAAAAGATGGAGCAAGCAAGAGAGCCAATTCATGGAGCTCAAGAGGCGTATGAAGCTCATCACCATGAGATCCCGGAGATGCCTCAAATGCACTTTCCTCCACAAAACTATTGGAGCAAATCAACACCTCCCTATGAGAATTGAGTTCTAATATGGGACAACTAAGGGTGGAACATCAAGAGCACTCCATCATGCTTCATGAAATAAGAGAAGATCAACAAAGCTTGCAGAAAAAAAAAAAGAAAAAAAGTAGGCGAAAAAAAATAGAAAGAAAAAGAAAAAGCAAGCAGAAAAAAGCCAAAAGCTCTTAAAACCAAAAGGCAAGGACAAATAAAAAGGATCCCAAGGCTTTGAGCATTAGTGGATAGGAGGGCCTAAAGGAATAAAATCCTGGTCTAAGCGGCTAAACCAAGCTGTCCCTAACCATGTGCTTGTGGCGTGTTGGTGTCAAGTGAAAACTTGAGACTGAGCGGTTAAAGTCAAGGTCCAAAGCAAAAAAAGAGTGTGCTTAAGAACCCTGGACACCTCTAATTGGGGACTTTAACAAAGCTGAGTCACAATCTGAAAAGGTTCACCCAATTATGTGTCTGTGGCATTTATGTATCCGGTGGTAATACTGGAAAACAAAGTGCTTAGGGCCACAGCCAAGACTCATAAAGAAGCTGTGTTCAAGAATCATCATACTGAACTAGGAGAATCAATAACACTATCTGAACTCTGAGTTCCTATAGATGCCAATCATTCTGAACCTCAATGGATGAAGTGAGATGCCAAAACTATTCAAGAGGCAAAAAGCTATAAGTCCCGCTCATATGATTGAAGCTATGTTTCATTGATAGTTTGGAATTTATAGTATATTCTCTTCTTTTTATGCTATTTGATTTTCAGTTGCTTGGGGACAAGCAACAATTTAAGTTTGGTGTTGTGATGAGCGGATAATTTATACGCTTTTTGACATTGTTTTTAGTATGTTTTTAGTAGGATCTAGTTACTTTTAGGGATGTTTTCATTAGTTTTTATGTTAAATTCACATTTCTGGACTTTACTATGAGTTTGTGTGTTTTTCTGTGATTTCAGGTATTTTCTGGCTGAAATTGAGGGACTTGAGCAGAAATCAAATTCAGAGGTTGAAGAAGGACTGCTGGTGCGCTTCCAATTGCGTTGGAAAGTAGACATCTAGGGCTTTCCAGCAGTATATAATAGTACATACTTTGGCCAAGAATAGATGACGTAAACTGGCGTTCAACGCCAGCTTTCTGCCCAAATCTGGCGTCCAACGCCAGAAAAGGAGCCAAAACCAGAGTTGAACGCCCAAACTGGCAGAAAAGCTGGCGTTCAACTCCAAGAAGGACCTCTACACGTGCAACACTCAAGCTCAGCCCAAGCACACACCAAGTGGGCCCCAGAAGTGGATTTATGCATCAATTACTTACTTCTGTAAACCCTAGTAACTAATTTATTATAAATAGGACCTTTTACTATTGTATTAGACATCTTTGATCAGTTGTATGCTATCTTAGATCATGTTTGAGGGTTGGCCTCTCGGCCATGCCTGGACTTTCACTTATGTATTTTTAACGGTAGAGTTTCTACACTCCATAGATTAAGGTGTGGAGCTCTGCTGTTCCTCAAAGATTAATGCAAAGTACTACTGTTTTCTATTCAATTCATCTTATTTCGCTTCTAAGATATTCATTCGCACTTCAACCTGAATGTGATGAACGAGACAATCATCATAATTCCCTATGAACGCGTGCCTGACAACCACTTCCGTTCTACCTTCGACTGAATGAGTATCTCTTGGATCTCTTAATCAGAATCTTCGTGGTGTAAGCTAGAATGATGGCGGCATTCAAGCGAATCCGGAAAGTCTAAACCTTGTCTGTGGTATTCCGAGTAGGATTCAATGATTGAATGACTGTGACGAGCTTCAAACTTGCGATTGCTGGGCATAGTGACAGACACAAAAGGATAGTAAATCCTATTCCAGCATGATCGAGAACCGACAGATGAATAGCCATGCCGTGACAGGGTGCGTTGATCATTTTCACTGAGAGGATAAGATGAAACCATTGACAAAGGTGATGCCTCCAGACGATTAGCCGTGCCGTGACAGGGCATTGGATCATTTTCCCGAGACCTGAGGGAACAAGTTCGGGTTATTGCTCCCGAGGCCGACCTGACCCTCTTTAGCTTGGAGAATGTTGTCAGGGATGGCAAGGTTGTCCCTGATGACGAGGATGAGGATGATGTCGATCCTCCCCCTGTAGCCTCTACCAAGGTGTCGACTTCTGCTGTCACTGCCGAGGTTGGTCCTCCCGCTTCTGACCCCGTCTGCCAGATCTTGAACCGGGATGATGGTACTGTAGATGCCGTTCCTCTCCAGAGTCGGCCTCCGTCTCCTCAGCCTGATGCTGCTAAAAAATCTTCTGACCCTTAGTTTTAATCTTTATTCTGGATATGTAGTTGGCCCGGCTTGTGGGCTTTTTTAAACTCTTTATGTTTTGTTAATTGCTGACACTTTCCCGTTGCTTGCCCAGCAACTTTTGTTTTTTATGAAAAACAAATGGTAGTATGCTTTAGCTTTTTTGAGATAGGTTTTGGTGGCCTCTGAGGCTTTTATAACCTTGTGGATGATATCGCGCTTTTGTGCTTGACTTGGTATCGCTTTTGTGCTTGACTTGGTATCTCTTTTAGATTGCTTTGTACTTTGTATCTTGAATCCTTTGTGGTTGTGACTAGGTAGGTCTAACTTGATTTTTGGTTTGTTCTCGCTCCGGCTTGTATTTCCGACGATTTGTAACCGATTTCTTCAAGTTAGTCCTCTGAGTTGTTTTCGCAGTCCTTTTCTAAGTTATTTTTGTAATCCCTTTCCTGGATCTTTGTCAGGTCTCTTTCAGGGATTGCTTCGATAACTTTCCAGTTGTAGGAGTCCGACTTGGTCATATCGGTCTTTTTTATGTTATTTTTGTAATCCTCTTTCTTGGATCTTTGTCCGATCTCTTTCAGGGATTACTTTTATAACTTTTTAGTTGTAGGAGTCCGACTTGGTTATATCAGTCTCCTTTAAGTTATTTGTAGTCCTTTTTCTTGGATCTTTGTCAGATCTCTTTCAGGGACTACGTTAATAACTTTTAAGTAGTAGGAATCCGACTTGGTTATATCGGTCTCCTTTAAGTTATTTGTAGTCCTCTTTCTTGGATCTTTGTCAGATCTCTTTCAGGAACTACTTTGATAACTTCTCATTTTGGGTTGACTTTGTCATGTCGAGCCCTTCTAAGTTAAAGTAATCCTCTTTAATAGGGTTGGCCAGACCTCTTTCCAGGGTTTACTTATAACTTGGGTTGACTTGGTCCGACTTCTCAATGTCGGCCAGTCTTTAAGTTATTATTTTAGCATTCCGTAAGACCTCGTCAGGTTCTTTTTTGGATCGCTTTCGATAACTTCTTACATTATTCTGTGTTCATCTTTGCCGATCTGTAGAAAGTGGTTGTCATATCTAGATCGTCCTTTGGGTGAATCGCATTTTCACCTTTATCGGACGGTTGTCTTTATCGTGATCGTGCAGTGAAATTGTTTTTCACTTTCTGCCGATTTGTTGCTTTATAATCGGACGATGAATACTTCAGATTAATGCGTCTTGAAATCTTTGTAGAATATCTAAAATATATTTTATTTAAAGGAAGAGTGCAAGTATATACATGTGAGATTGTCTGAGTCTCAACTTGGTGCCTCATTAAAAAACCTTTTCAGGAAAAAGAGTGCATCCAATGATGAGATCTTTTATCTTTTCTAACTGTAGTACCTTCTGAGGTTGCAGGCGTGCCATGACCTGGGAAGCTCTCGTCCATCGAGTTCAGACAGTCTGTAGTAGCCCTTTCCAAGTACTTCTACAATTCGGTAAGGCCCTTTCCAGTTCGCTGCCAGCTTTCCCTCTCCTGGTCGAGTTGTTCCGATATCATTTCGAATTAGTATGAGATCATTTTCTGTGAAATTTCTCGGCACTACCTTTTGATTATATCTGGAAGCCATTCAGCGTTTTAGAGCTCTTTCTTGGATTTCGGGTAGCAAGTCGAGCTCTTCTCTCTGATGTTGGAAGTTTGCGTCCTCATTATAGTGAACTACTCTGGGCGACCCTTCCTCAATCTCTATTGGAATCATCGCCTCCGTTCCGTATGCTAATCGGAAGGGGGATTCCTTCGTGGTGGAATGTGGCGTTGTTCGATATGCCCACAGGACATGTGGGAGCTCTTCTGCTCAGGCTCCCTTTGCATCTTGTAATCTCCATTTTAATCCAGCCAATATGACTTTGTTGGCAGCTTCGGCCTACCCATTGGCTTGTGGATGTTCGACGGAGGTGTACTGGTGCTTTATACTTAAGTCGGCTACTAGTTTTCTAAAGCCTGCATCTGTGAATGGGTGCCATTGTCTGTGGTTATTGAATATGGAACCCCGAACCTTGTGACAATATTTTGATATAAGAACTTCCGGCTTCTTTGAGCGGTGGCATTGGCTAGGGGCTTTGCCTCGATCCACTTCGTAAAGTAATCTACTCCCACTATGAGAAATATAACTTGTCCTGATCCCTGTGGGAAAGGGACGAGAAGATCAAGTCCCCATTTTGCAAACGGCCAACGCGAAGTCACGCTGATGAGCTCTTCTGGTGGGGCGATGTGAAAGTTGGCATGTTTTTGACATGGTGGACATGTCTTTACAAATTCTGTGGCTTCTTTCTGTAGAGTTGGTCAATAAAATCCTGTCCGAAGTACTTTTTTGGCCAGAGCTCGTGCTCCGAGATGATTGCCACAGATGCCACCGTGTATTTCTTCTAGCACTTCCATTGTGTTGGAGGTCGGCACGCATTTTAGTAAAGGTATTGAGATTCCTCTTTTGTACAGGATGTTGTTTATGATGGTGTAGTACTGTGCCTCCCTTTTTAACTTATTTGCCTCCTTTTCTTCTGCGGGTAGTGTTCCTTCTTTGAGGTATTTGATTATGGGGGTCATCCATCCTTGGTCCTGACTTGTTATGGCCAGGACTTTTTCCTCTTCCGAGATTGACGGGTTTTGCAACATTTCCTGGATGAGGCTTCTATTGTTGCCCCCTGGTTTGGTGCTGGCTAGTTTTGAGAGTGCATCAGCTCAGGCATTTTGTTCGCGGGGTATGTGGCAGATCTTATATTCCTTCCAGTTTTATTTGAGGAACCGTCCACGTAGAGATCCCATTCTGTGGGAGTCTCCAGGGTATCTGTGAATTCTGCGATAAAGTCGGCCAGATACTGTGACTTGATGGCCGTCCGAGCTTCGTATTGGAGGTCGAATTCTGACAGCTTGACTGCCCATTGTAGAATTCTGCCTGCTAAATTTGTTTTCTGCAATATTCCTTTTATGGGCTAGTTAGTTCTAACCTTAATGGTGTGAGCCTGGAAGTACGGGCGGAGTCATCGAGATGTTAGGATGAGAGTATAGGCAAATTTTTCTATTTTCTGGTAGTTTAGCTCGGATCCCTGTAGTGCTTTACTAATGAAGTAGACGGGTTGTTGCCCATTTTCGTCTTTTCTGACTAGTGCTGAGGCTATCGCCCGGCTTCCTACTGCGAGATATAATATGAGTGGTTCTCCTTCTCGTGGTCGAGATAGGATAGGTGGCCGTCCTAAGAACTCCTTGAAGTCTCGGAAAGCTTGCTCACATTCTCTCGTCCTTTCGAACTGTTTTCCCTTTCTTAAAGTAGCATAGAAGGGGAGAGATCTTATCGCAGCTCCTGCTAAGAATCGGGATAGGGCGGCCAGTCTCCCGTTGAGTTGTTGTACTTCTTTGACACAGGTTGGGCTCTTCATGTTGAGTATAGCTTGACATTTGTCTGGATTTGCTTCAATTCCCCTTTGTGTGAGCATGAAGCCTAAGAATTTGCCTACTTCAACTGCGAAGGTGCATTTCGCGGGGTTGAGTCGCATGTTATGCTTCCTTATAGTGTCAAACACTTGAGCCAGGTCAGATAATAGTGTATCTTCACTTTGTGTTTTTATCAACATGTCGTCCACATAGACTTCCATGATTTTTCCGATGTGATCCGAGAAGACTTTATTCATTAGCCTTTGATAGGTAGCTCCCGCGTTCTTGAGACTGAAAGGCATCACGATGTAGCAGTAGTTCGCCTTTGGTGCTAAGAACGAGGTCTTTTCTTGATCTGGTGGATACATGGAAATTTGGTTGTATCCCGAATAGGCGTCCATAAACGAGAGGTATCTATATCTAGAGGAAGCGTCTACCAGAGCGTCAATACTTGGTAGTGGGTATGGATCTTTTGGGCAGGCTTTGTTGAGATCGGTGTAATCGGTACACATGCGCCACTTCCCGTTTGATTTTTTCACCAAGACGACGTTGGCTAGCCATAGTGGGTACTTGACTTCTCTTATGAATCCTGCCTCCAGTAACGTTTGTACTTGTTCTTCCACAGCTTGGGATCGTTCTGGTCCGAGTTTTCTTCGCTTCTGCTGTACCGGCCGAGATCCTGGATAGACCGCCAACTTGTGGCACATTAGCTTAGGGTCTATGCCTGGCATGTCTGCGGCTTTCCATGCGAAGAGATCGACATTATCTCGTAAGAATTGTATCAGTAATTCTTTTGAATCTCCTCTTAGGACCGTGCTGATATTAGTCGTTTTGTCCGAGGTGTCTCCAATCTGAACCTTCTCTACCTCACCTTCTGGGTGTGGACAGAGTTCTTCTCGACGCTGAGCTCCGCCAAGCTCAATTGTATGAAACTCTTCTCCTCTGTCTTTGAGGTTTAAGCTCTCGTTGTAACAGCGACGTGCCGTCTTTTGATCTGCTTTTATCGTGGCTATCCCTTCTGTAGTTGGGAATTTCATGCATAGATGCGGAGTTGAGACTATTGCGCCAAGTTGATTGAGTGTTGTCCGACCTATGAGAGCATTATAGGCTGAACTTACGTCGATCACAATGTAGTCTATTTTGAGGGTCCTAGTTTGGTTTCCTTTTCCAAAAGTAGTGTGTAGCGATACGTATCCCAATGGTTGTATCGGAGTGTCTCCTAGTCCAAACAGATTATTCGGGTATGCTTTAAGTTCCTTTTCGTCTAAGCCGAGCTTGTCGAAAGCCGTTTTGAATAAGATGTCGGCAGAACTCCCTTGGTCTACTAGTGTGCGGTGTAGATTGGCGTTTGCCAGTATAATAGTGATGACCATGGGATCGTCATGTCCTGATATGATGCCGGATGCGTCCTCTTTAGTAAATGTTATCGCCGGGAGGTCGGGTGCTTCCTCCTTTCCCTCAACATGATATACTTCTTTGAGATATCTTTTTCGGGACGATTTGGAGATCCCACCTCTTGCGAATCCGCCGTGTATCATGTGGACATGTCTTTCTGGTGTCTGAGGTGACCGTTCAGCTCGTCCATCATCTTCGTCTCTCCGTCTTTTTCTTTGGTCATCATCCCGGGTGGCCAGAAATCGATCTAATTTTCCTTCTCTTACCAATTTTTCTATGATATTTTTCAAGTCGAAGCATTCGTTGGTAGAGTGCCCTCGAATTCGATGGTATTCGCAATATTCCTTTCGATTTCCTCCTCCCCTTTTGCCTTTGAGTGGTCGTGCTGGGGGGATTTTTTCTGTATGGCAGACTTCTTTGTACACGTCGACCAGGGATGCTTTGAGAGGAGTGTAGTTGTGGTATTTTTTGATTTTCTCACCCTGTCGATCTTCTTTTCTTTTGGAGTCCTTGTCTTTGTCTCGGTAGGAGGTTCCGAATTTTGAGGTTTCTCCTAGCCGAGTGTTCTCTTCCATGTTGATGTACTTTTCTGCTCGCTCCTGTACTTCGTCTAAGGAAGTGGGATACTTTTTTGATATAGATTGGCTGAAAGGTCCCTCTCGTAAGCCATTAATAAGCCCCATGATGGCAGCCTCTGTTGGTAAGCTTTGTATGTCCATGCATGTTTTGTTGAATCTTTCCATGTAGTTGCGGAGGCTCTCCCGATCTCCTTGCTTGATCCCTAGTAAGCTGGGTGCATGCTTGGCCTTATCTTTCTGGATGGAGAATCTGGCCAGGAAATTTTTGGCCAGGTCGTTGAAGTTTGACATGGACTTCGGAGGTAAGTTGTCGAACCATCTGATCGCCCTTTTCGTAAGAGTTGTCGGAAAAGCTTTGCAGCGAACGGCATCTGAGGCGTCGGTAAGGTACATTCTGCTTCTAAAATTGCTGAGATGATGGTTGGGATCTGTAGTGCCCTCATACAAAACCATATCTGGGAGCTTGAAATCCTTTGGGATTTTGGTGTTCATGATTTCCCTGGTGAATGGATCCTGTTCTTTGCGTGAATTTTCCTCAGGAGTGGTCCGAGGAGCTTTTGATTTGAGGTCGGCCTCTAACTGCTGTAGTTTTTCTTCTAGTTCTCGACGTCGCCGTACCTCTCTTTGTAGATCCTTTCTGATCTCTCGTTGTTGTTGGGTTTCTTTCTCAAGTTGCTTTAAGCGATCTTGAAGTGCTTCCATGGCTCCCGGATTTGATGAGTTTTTGTTGGATTCTGGAGTATCCTTTAGCGTAGTGTCCGCGTTCTTGTGCGGTGTTCTGTTCTCCAGATCCGAGTCGTGGTCGTTGTCATGGCCGTCCGCCATGGTTTTGGGATGACTTTCAGGTTCTCCGGCAACGGTGCCAATGTTCCGGGGGTTACCTGAAACTGGAGGTCGATCTCGGATGAGATCTTCGGTACTGGTCGGAGATGATGTGTCTGGCTGGCTGGTGGCGGCCGGAGCTGTTATGTCTGACTTGTTGGACTTGCTGCACTGTTGTTCCTTGGCCCCCGGAGGGTGGGGGGTACCTGCAAGAGACTCCGATGCTTAAGTTAGCACGGGTATTAAGTAGGTTTTATGTAGAATCAGAGTTTGAGTTATACCTGGGTGCTCCAGTGTATTTATAGTAGTGTGGGCTGACCTTTCTGATAAGGTAAGTTAGTTATCTTATCTTATCTTATCCTGTTTTGGATGAAGTCAGCTTATCTTCAAGGGAACCGCCTTTATCTCTATAGGATGGGATTGCCTTTGGATTTGGGTCGTGTTCCTCTATTTGGGCCCTTTATTGGGCTTTCCTGTCGATATGGCCGAGTTCTTTGTAACGAAGTCGGTTCGCTTGACCTTAACAGGTCGGTCGCTGCATCGTCGACCATCCCAGGTCGGATAGTTCGACCCAGGGTATGAACATCTGGTGACCTCTTTCTTCACTACATTGAGGATGGTTGGGTTGAGCCTCCTTTGCAGTTGCTTAACCAGCCTAGCTCCATCTTGGAGAAATATCCTATGCATGCATTTGCGGGGGTCAATTCCCATAATATCCGCTAGGCTCCATCCTATTGCTTTCTTGTACTTTCTTAGAACATCTAATAGCTTTTCCTCTTCTTCACTTGAGAGCTCACTAGCAATAATGACCGGAAACCCTTGGTTATCCTCTAAGAAAGCATACTTCAAATGAGATGGAAGGGGCTTCAGTTCACTTTTTGTCTCAAGATGAGGTTCCTTTTCATTAAGCTCATGGGGCTCATTCTTGACAACTTCCTCATGTCCATCCCATTGGTCATCCGTTTCCTCAACAATGGGGTAGCACAATTTGTCATGGTCTTCTTCTTGCACTTTCGCTACCACTTCATCAATTACATCATATCGGAGCATGAAATGTTCTTCGGGAGGATGTTTCATGGCTTCCTCTAAATTGAACTTGATAATCTTATCTCCAACCCCAAAGGAATATATGCCGGTGAAGGCATCCAACTTGAATTTGGAGGTTTTGAGGAAGGGTCTACCAAGTAGAACGAAGGATGAGCTTTTATTTTCTGCTGGAGGCATTTCAAAGATGTAAAAGTCAACCGGAAAAACCAAATCCTTAATTGCCATGAGTACATCTTCCGTTATTCCCATCCCTGTGATCACACTTTTATCGGCTAAGGCGAACCTCGCCGCTGACTTCTTTAATGGAGCTAAATTCTATCGCACATAGATAGAAAGTGGCATGATGCTTACACAAGCTCCCAAATCACACATACAATCATGAAAAGTGTGTCCACCAATACAACAAGACACTAAGCACGGTCCAGGGTTACCACATTTCCTTGGAATAGGTTCCATCAAGGAAGAAATTCAACTACCCAAGGATAATGTCTCCAATTCTCCTATCTTATCCTTGTGTGTACACAAGTCTTTCAAAAATTTGCATACTTTGGAATTTGTTGAATAGCATCAAGAAGTTGTATGGTTACCTCAACCTTTTTGAACACTTGAAGCATGTTCAAATCAAATTCCGGTGTTTTCTTCGCCTTCTTCACCATGGAAGGATTTATGATAGGAATGGACTCATCCACTATAGCTTTTCTCTTGGGTTCCTTGAGGTTTACTCCTTCTTCCTCATGCCCTTTGTCTACCACCTCTTCTTCATGTGGAGCTTCAATAACTACCTCTTCCTCATGAATATCTCCCATGACCTTTGGAGGTATCTCCTCTAATGTAGTCCCCGACCGTAGAGTGATGGCATTGAGACTGCCTCTTGGGTTTGGTTGGGGTTGGGATGGAAGGTTAGAGGAACTTGAGGGTTGGTTGGTGTTGTTATTGGGGGTTGGTGGTTGGTTTGACATGTTCATCTTTGAAAGCATGTTGGTGAGGTTAGCCAATTGAGTATTCAAGGCATCGAATTGAGCCTTGTTGCTCTCATCTCATTTTTCCATGGCGGCTCTAAGCTCATCAACTTGATTATTGGGGGATGGAGGAGTTTGGTTTCTATTTTGTTGTCTATGGTGTGGTGCTTGGTACTTGGTGTAGTTGTTTTGGTTTTAGTTGGAGTGGCTTTGGTTGGCTTGGTAGTTGGTGTTGTTATGGTGGTATTGGGATGGAGATTGGTTGTTGTAGTGATGAGAAGGAGAGTTGTTCCACCTTTGGTTTTGATTGATTTCTTGTGCATTATCCCTCCACCCTTGATGTTGATTACCACCTTGATGGTAATTGTTTTGACCTGGAGGAGGGTACGATGGACGGTTGTTGTAATTCACAATGGCCACCACAAGAGCATGTTCCTCTTGAATTTGATGGCATTGGTCGGTGTAATGTGTGGTGCTAGAGCACAAACCATAAATCCTAGGAGGGCCTTCAAGTTGAGCAACCGGAGGTGGGGCTTGGATGGCTTGGATGGAGTAGTATTCCTGTTGATCCTTTTGGATTTGTGTAAGGATGGTGGTCATATCCCCAAGTGCTTTGGCTAGACTTGATTCGGAAGGGGATGGTTCTACCACACCCTTGAGAGGATTACTTCTCACCCTTTTGTGTTGTGTAGCTTCAGCAATATCCTCTATCAAATTCCAAGCTTCTCCCTCTGATGTGTGGAAAATGTTCCAACAAAAAACTCACCGGAATGTGTACCGGGTCACATCAAGTAATAATAACTCACATGAGTGAGGTCAATCCCACAGGGATTGAAGGATTGAGCAATTTTAGTTTAGTGGTTGATTTAGTCAAGCACAGAAAAGTTGATTTGAGTGATTGGTATCCAGCAGAAGCTAAAGTGCATGAAATTTAAAGGGAGAGGGGAAAATTGCAGTAAATTAAAGAGCAAAGAAAGTAAAGAAGCTGAATCTTAAAGAGCAAGTAATATAAAGTGCAGAAACTTAGATTGCAAGAAATATAAATGGCTAAAGCTTAAAGTGCAAGAAATGTAAATTGCTTGAATTGTAAAGGGAATTCGGAATTGGGATTGCAGAATTTAAACAAGAACAAGTAAATTGCAATAAACAGAAGAGTGAAAAGTGAATTGAAGTGAAGTAGATCTCAAATAGAGAAGTAAAAGTGCTTGAAGAATTAAAACATAAAATGACTGATGCTTAGTTGCAGCAATTTAAAAGAAGGTTGAAGATCTCAGGAGTGGAAGAGACTAGAAAACAAGTCTAGATCTCAAATCCTTCCTTGATCCAACAAGAACAATTGCAAAAGAGAAATGGAAAAGTAAATTGTAGAAGAAGTAGAAGGATGGAAGCAGGAAACAGAATTGGAATTCAAATCTCAAATTCTAGAATTATGCAGAAAGTAAACAAGAGATCTCAAGGTGAGATTGAAACAGAAGTTCTTCAATTCTCCACCCAAGATCCAAGATGAAAAGTAAAGAGTGCTCAAGCAAGAACAAGGAAGAAGAGAGATGAATTCTCCTTCCCAATTCTCTAAGATCCAAATCCAAATTACAAAAATGAAAATTAGAAGAAGCAAAAAGGTAAAAGTTAAAAATCAAAGTAAAAGTTCTAACTAAATCAAACTACCTTCTATTTATACACTTTCTATTCTTGGATTTTAGAATTTGGGTGGGATTTTTAATTTGGTGAAGATTTAAATCTAATTGGATTTTGAGTTGAATTTTCAGCCCAAGAGAGAATTGCTCCCAGGAGGATGCTCTGCTCTTGTGGGGAGCGGAGCATTGAAGCTTCTCTTGGGGCTCCTTTGTTGCGTGCGAAGCTCCCTCTGCCTGTGTCAATGTTGCGGGCCTCATGCTTCCTTGCCGTGTCATGTTGCATGTGTGCACCAAGGAGTAGCGCTCTGCTCTCCTTGGGAGCGGAGCATTGGCGCTTCCAAGGGGAGGTCCCAAGTTCGAAACTTGCTGGATGGCTTTTTGGTGCAAATTTCCTTGGTTTCTTGTAGCGCCTTGCTCCTTGCTTCCTCAAGGTGCTGTGTTCGATCCTTGGAGGTGGCATTTTGGCCAAGTGTGGCTCATTTTCCTTGGTGAGTAGCGTTCCCCACTCTCCCTTGCTCATGAGTTCGAACCTTGTGGCAAGCATTGGCAAATATTTTGCCTTGCACTTATTTTGGTGGGAGCCCGATAATGCTCCAAAGGAGAGCGGAGTATTGTTCTTCCCTCCCTTGTTTCTTGACTCCAAATTGTGCTCCGCTCTCAAGGAGAACAGAGCATCCAAGCTTGCTTTCTTAGTTCTTTGTTATGCTCCCAGTAGAGTGTTGTGGTTTGCCTCCTTCATTGTGCCACACCTCTTTGTTTCTTTTGCCACATTCTTTTTTTCCTTGGGCCACGCTTTCTTATTGTCTTCTCTTCTTCACCTACAAGTAATCAAAACAACCAATCAAAGTATCACCAAATTCACAAGGTTTATAAATCAATAAAAATCAATTAAATTTAGCTTGAACCTCATGATTTAGTAACAACTAAATGGTGGTTGATTGATTCAAGGAAACCATGCAATTCTACTCCAAATTACTTACTTACAATGCAAGAAAGTGCATAAATTCTAATAAAAATAAAGAAAAAGACTAGTAAAATTAGGCTAAGATGACTTGTCATCACAACACCAAACTTAAAACTTGCTTGTCCCTAAGCAAGAAAAGAATTATGCTCAAAGGTTCTTTCAATGAAAATGGATTGAAGAATAACTTGCAATGTCCTGTGAGTGAAGTGATTAAGTGACAGTGGGGTGAACTCTAAATTATATGCTCATTCAAGGGCTTCAGTGCTTACTAGTCCCTACATCTTGGAAGTCTTAGGTCCTAGGACTTTCATCTAAATGATATCATGAAGATCTCTCTATAGGTAATCACCTTGAAGCAGCTTATGGTTTTTGTGTTTTGGCTTTGACTCTAAGTGTCATGTCTCAAAGCAGCTCTTTAAATAAGTTTTCAATCAATACTCCTAAACCAGTTGGTTTTAAAGTATTAGGTGTTGAAGCACCCCTAAGGATTTACTTGCTCAAGCATCTCTCTTTGACACAATTCGACCACAAGCATTTACTAGGATAACAACTCTTTGAGGTCTTGTTTCTTTCTTCTTTTCTGCCTAGTAATTGATGCTCAGAGCCTTGGGCCATGTTGTTTTGTTTTTATATTTTCTTTATTCTCTTTGTTTGCTGCCTTTTGGATCAATAAATGTTTGAAAATCTCCACAATACTTTTTTGAACTCTATGTCCTGCCTATGAGCTCCCATGCAGGTTTTCACAAGCATGCAACCTCAATGCATAATCATACAACTAGAACCACCACTTCTCCTAATCTTTTGCTTGCCTAAAAACTGTTTACTTCTTTAATCATTCTTTTCAAAGAGCTGTCATGTGATGCCTTTTGAGATATTGAGTGCAAACAAGTTTGGAGAGTATAAGGTTGTGAATGATCAAGCATCTTAATTATTGAATTACAGAGAGATTATACTAGACAGAAAGACAGATAGGGGGTATGATATCACTTTCAATCATAGCAGTGATGCAAAATAATTACTTAACAATACAACCTTTTGGAGTTTGCTTGCTTTACTCCTCATCATCATCATTGCTGGTCCTTACATTCCTTTTTCCTCCTTTTGGTTGATGATGCTTAATCCTTCCAAAAAATTTGTATGATACTCTGCAATGATATTGAAAGTTGCTTGTTTCCAAGCACTTGAAAAATGGTTAGCATGCATGAGTTATTTGTGGGCTTTTGAACTTACTTTGGTGTGGGAACACTAAACTTAGTACCTTGCCAATGATTCCCATTTATCAAATTAACCATATGTGAAATTTTTTTTCTTTGCCAAAAGTAATAGAACTAAAAACTAGGAAACAGCAAAATAGTTAACTAGTTTATCTAAATGCTTGAAGCTAGCATTATGCAGAAGGTGAGAATATGTTTTATGATGAGATTTTGGTGGAACACCAAACTTAGAATCCTTCATTCTCCCTTATATTGTTTTGGTGTGCAACACCAAACTTAGCTCCTTGCAATATAAATAAAGCTAATTAAAATTTTTTTTAAATAGTTATGAAACGAAAACTACCTCAGGTTGGGTTGCCTCCCAACAAGCGCTTCTTTATTGTCATTAGCTTGACATCCTTCATTCTGTGATCATGGAAGTTGAAAATCCTGTCGCCTTTGATTTTCTCCTCTTAATGTGGGCTTTTTTTCCTCTGTTTCTTCTTGTGGAATTTTTCTGTGATACTTTTCTTGGATGAGTGATTCTTTTCCCATAGCCCTCTCACTTTCCTTCATAATTGCTTTCCATTTCTCCAACCTAGCAGTTTTTTCATTGTCTTTTGGGTCATCTTCAGTGGCTTTAGAGATGGTGGTTGCCCCTTTTTCACCCATTTCTGCAATGTGTTTAGCCATTTGTCCTATTTGCATCTCAATTCTTCTGATTGAGGTTTCCTGGTTCTTTGTTGTCATCTCTTGGTGCTTCATCATTCTCTCTATTAAGATCTCCAAGTTGGTGATCCTCTGGGAGTCTTGTGAGATTGGTTGGTTGTGGGGTGTTTGAGGTTGAAAGGGTAAGTGTTGTGGTGGTGGTGTGTAATGGTTGTTGTTGGTATAGTGGTGTTTTTGTTGGTTTGGGAATTTGGAGTTGTTGTAATTGAGGTCTCTTGGTTCTTGATTTTGGTGCTCACTTCTCCTCTAGTTGGGATGAGTTCTCCATGGTGGGTTGTACATATCATCCTGAGCCTTGTGTTGGAACATTTTTGAGGTTTTATTTGGAGAGTGTCGCTCATGACTTTGTTGCTCATAGTTAATTGTTCCAAAACCTTTTTCAGATTGATTCCAACCATGTGGATTTTGAGGTAGGTTATGTGCATTTGCCACAGCAGTTCGCAGCTCATCGATTTTTCTGTCCATCAGTTCTAATTGTTGCTGAAGTTGTTGATGTATCTGCTTGCTTTGGGCCATGATTGCACTTACACCTTCAATTTCCACCACTCCCTTCTCTTGTGTGAATGATTGCACCTCTACCTTTAGCTTATCAATTCCCTGGGGTTGTTTCAACTTGGCCAGGAATTCACTCATTAGATCATCCCATCCGATTATGTTTCCCTGTGGGAAGGCTTCAAGCTATTGAGCAACATCGTTCATGGTGATGAGCGGATGCTTCAATTCATGGGTTACATTATCATCTGGGGTGAGGACACCACTCCCGCAACAACTAGGATTTGTTGGGTTCTTCTCCATAATCTTCACAGCCACAAACAGTTCAAATGAGGATTTAGTATACTCATGCCAAAATTTGATTAAAAGATTAGTTGACACAATATGTCAAACAGTTAAGAGACTTGAAAGATCAATAGAAGAAAATTGCTTTTCTCGTATATTCAGCAAGCAAAATCATAAGATTCACACAAAACCAAAGAAACCAGAAGAACTCCACTCTATTTCTAAAGTGGGGTTCTACTTATCTTAAGCAAAAATTCAAACAGTTAGTGGGTTAATCAAAAGTTAAAGAAACAGAAAAGAAAAAGTGCTTGATCTAGATCTCCACTTCACTTAATCATTGTCAGTCTAATTAATCCCCGGCAACGGCACCAAAAACTTGATGTGTGGAAAACGATCCAACACAAAACTCACCGGCAAGTGTACCGGGTCGCATCAAGTAATAATAACTCACATGAGTGAGGTCGATCCCATAGGGATTGAAGGATTGAGCAATTTTAGTTTAGTGGTTGATTTAGTCAAGCAAACAAAAGTTGATTTGAGTGATTGGTATCCAGCAGAAGCTAAAGTGCATGAAATTTAAAGGGAGAGGGGAAAATTGCAGTAAATTAAATAGCAAAGAAAGTAAAGAAGCCGAATCTTAAAGAGCAAGTAATATAAAGTGCAGAAACTTAGATTGCAAGAAATATAAATGGCTGAAGCTTCAAGTGCAAGATATGTAAATTGCTTGAATTGTAAAGGGAATTGGGAATTGGGATTGTAGAATCTAAACAAGAACAAGTAAATTGCAATAAACAGAAGAGTGAAAAGTGAATTGAAGTGAAGTAGATCTCAAACAGAGAAGTAAAAGTGCTTGAAGAATTAAAGCATAAAATGACTAATGCTTAGTTGCAGCAATTTAAAAGAAGGTTGAAGATCTCAGGAGTGGAAGAGACTAGAAAACAAGTCTAGATCTCAAATCCTTCCTTGATCCAACAAGAATAATTGCAAAAGAGAAATGGAAAAGTAAATTGCAGAAGAAGTAGAAGGATGGAAGCAGGAAACAGAATTGGAATTCAAATCTCAAATTCTAGAATTATGCAGAAAGTAAACAAGAGATCTCAAGGTGAGATTGAAACAAAAGTTCATCAATTCTCCACCCAAGATCCTAGATGAAAAGTAAAGAGTGCTCAAGCAAGAACAAGGAAGAAGAGAGATCAATTATCCTTCCCAATTCTCTAAGATCCAAATCAAAGGTAAAAAGCTCCAAATTACAAAAATGAAAATTAGAAGAAGCAAAAAGGTAAAAGTTCAAAATCAAAGTAAAAGTCCTAACTAAATCAAACTAGCTTCTATTTATACACTTTCTATTCTTGGATTTTAGAATTTGGGTGGGCTTTTTAATTTGGTGAAGATTTGAATCTAATTGGATTTTGAGTTGAATTTTCAGCCCAAGAGAGAATTACTCCCAGGAGGATGCTCTGCTCTTGTGGGGAGCGGAGCATTGAAGCTTCTCTTGGGGCTCCTTTGTTGCGTGCGAAGCTCCCTCTGCCCGTGTCAATGTTGTGCGCCTCATGCTTCCTTGCCGTGTCATGTTGCATGTGTGCACCAAGGGGTAGCACTCTGCTCTCCTTGGGAGCGGAGCATTGGCGCTTCCAAGGGGAGGTCCCAAGTTCGAAACTTGCTGGATGGCTTTTTGGTGCAAATTTCCTTGGTTTCTTGTAGAGCCTTGCTCCTTGCTTCCTCAAGGTGCTGTATTCGATCCTTGGAGATGGCATTTTGGCCAAGTGTGGCTCATTTTCCTGGGTGAGTAGTGTTCCCCACTCTCCCTTGCTCATGAGTTCGAACCTTGTGGCAAGCATTGGCAAACATTTTGCCTTGCACTTATTTTGGTGGGAGCCCGATAATGCTTCCAAGTAGAGCGGAGTATTGTTCTTCCCTCCCTTGTTTCTTGACTCCAAATTGTGTTCCGCTCTCAAGGAGAGCAGAGCATCCAAGCTTGCTTTCTTAGTTCTTTGTTATGCTCCCGGTAGAGTGTTGTGGCTTGCCTCATTCATTGTGCCACACCTCTTTGTTTCTTTTGCCACATTCTTTTCTTTCTTGGGCCACGCTTCTTAGGCCACGCTTTCTTATTGTCTTCTTTTCCTCACCTACAAGTAATCAAAACAACAATCAAAGTATCACCAAATTCACAAAGTTTATAAATCAATAAAAATCAATTAAATTTAGCTTGAACTTCATGATTTAGTAACAATTAAATGGTGGTTGATTGATTCAAGGAAACCATGCAATTCTACTCCAAATTACTTACTTACAATGCAAGAAAGTGCATAAATTCTAATAAAAATAAAGAAAAAGACTAGTAAAATTAGGCTAAGATGACTTGTCATCACCCTCCGTCTTGTTTTTCGAAAGGGAACCACCACTAGAAGCGGTGAGCAATCTTTTATCTTCCGCACAAAGACCTCCGGTAAAGTAGCTAATGAGCAAGTGAGTGGTCATTCCGTGGTGTGGACATGACTTCAATAGCCTCTTGAACCGAGACCAATACTCGTACAAACTCTGTTGGTCTCTTTGCATTATGCCCAAAATCTCTTTCCGGATGTAGTCGGTCTTCTCCGGTGGGAAGAACTTATCAAGAAACTCTTGATGTGGGCAGAAATTGGTGAATTAAAAATTATTAGAATATATGCGTTGTAAGTATAGTTCTTAACTCGCCAGAAATCCACCGCTCAATTTAGAAAGGTGTCACAGAAAATTGAAATTTAAAATACTGGGAGTATGAATCCCAAGTCGTCTCCCAACGAGTTGTAGGAAAGGGTGCTATTTTATTAATCAGATGTTTTCGAAAAGGTTTGAGTTGAGTAAACAGGAAATTAAATTGATGAAATTGAATAATGTAAATAAAAGCCTTGACTGGGAGTTGATTACATGAAAGCCCTATTCTTGATGGAACACTCTTAAGATTAATTGACAATTGAGAGTTATTTCGTTTAGTTATCCTTTACTAAGTAAGGGAAGGTAAAACAAGTTGGAATACTATTCTATCCACAAGTCCCAATCCACTCTTGGGAGGATTAGCGTCAGGAATTAGAAAGCAAACCAACAATAACCCAATTACAATCTTTCTCTTGAATCTTCCAACTCAAGGGTTCCTTAAAATCAACTCTCCATCAAGTTAGGGAACTACTCACTCATTGTAAAGGTAAAATTCATAGCATATAAAAAAAATTAAAGAAAGACATTGTAAATAAAAATTAAAAATAGTCAATTAAAAATAAAAGTGATCCTTGTATTAAATAATCCTAAAAATATTCCAATGGTAAAATTAAACAAAGCAAAGAACATGGAAGAGTAAGCCAAGTAAAGAAAACGAACTAGAATGACGAAGTCTTGATGAGGTAATAACTCTTCTCAATATCCCAATGCAAAAAGCTAGAGAAACTAAAATCCTAAGAACTATCAATGTCTAGAGAGAAAAACCTAGGGGAGGAGTAAAACTAGATCTAAAAACTAAAAACTGTGTAGAATGAATGTTCTCCTTTTGGTTTTTGCATGTTCTCTGGCTCTAGTCTGCTGTTCTGGGCCGAAAACTGGGTCAAAATAGGGTCCAAAATCACCCCCAGCGAATCCTGCAGATTATGCAGATCACGCATGTCACGCGATCGCGTCATCCATGTGGACGCGTCATTCGCACTTTTTCTCGCCACGCGTTCGCGTCGTCCATGCCTCCGCGTCGCTCATGCTTTTCCAGTCCGCGCGGTCGCGTGAGCCATGCGGCCGCGTCACTGCGATTTCTACTCTTTCACGCAGTCACATGAGCCATGCGGCCGCGTCACTTCTCACTGGTTATCTCCTCAATTTCTTGTGTTCCTTCCATTTTTGCTAGCTTCCTTTCCAATCTCCAACTCATTCATGCCCTATAAAGCCTGAAACGCTTAACACACAGATCACAGCATCGAATGGAATAAAGGAGAATTAAAATGCATAATTAAAAGTCTCTAGGAAGCAATTTTCAATCATGTAATAATTTCAGGAAGGAAATATAAACGCATGCTAAATTAATGAATAAGTGGGTAAGGATCATGATAAAACCACACAATTAAACACAATATAAACCATAAAATAGTGGTTTATCAACCTCCCCACACTTAAACATTAGCATCTCCTCATGCTTAATTGAAGGAGATAAAGTAAACAAGTATGAACATGCAAAAACTCATGCAATGCAATGCAATCCTATATATATGAATGCAATTATATGATTCCTGTCCACTTGATCAAAAGTAAATAAGCTCTTCAAAATAATTACAAATCAAATTCCACTAATTCTATCATTATACAGTAAGACAGATAAAAGTGCAAGAAGATAGCTTATGAAAGCAGGGAACATGGAAATTCAAGCATTAAACCCTCACTGATGATGTATGTACGCTCTAATCTCTCTAGTGTATAGGGTAAGCACTCTATCCTTCTCTAATCATGCTTTATAACTTTTGTTCTTCTCCTAATGTAACAACCCTGATTTTCGAGTACATGAGATCTTTTCTGAAAGTACGGATTTCTCCGGAAGATCAGTAAAGGGAACACCTCTGCTATATCATCAAGCATCTCAATCCTCATTATCATTATGTCATCTTTAAGCTAGAACCTCCTTTGAGGCAAGCTCGATAATACAATCGCGAAGAACCTAGTTTTTGAACCGTATCGGTTGGCAGTTTTGATTCTGATTTTCGTAAATAGTCTCTGTTTGACGAACCGGACTCGATTCATGAGACGAGAGAGATAATAGTATAATATTATCATTATATTAGTATTAGAAAATGCTTGAATGACATTATAAGGTTATCTGGTCTGTTTTTGTTAAAAACAGAAAATCGGTTTAACCGGGTTTACGGTTTACTGGTGCAGCTTAGCACCAGCACTCTCCGATGAATTTAGCAATGCTAAGGCCTCATTATAAATGTTCTATTCCCATAATAAATATGTTACTAGTGTCATTTATGCTAGTAGCTCAGAAAATAACTTTTAGAGATGTTTTTACGAGTGTTCCAGTACACCTAGTTTTAGTAGTTATACACCAGAGATATTTTAATATTATTTTAATCCACCTCCAAGCCAACCAATCACAACTCACCTTACACCCCCAAGACCTCCAAGGCTGTCTCATTTCATCATTTTGGCCGAAAATAACAAGAGAGAAAAGAGAGAAACATTCATGAACACTTAATCTTCAAAGCTTGATTAAATTTAATCTTGATTGATTTTGTTTGAGTTGTATGATTATGATATGTTTTGGCTGTGCTTGAAATTGATTGTTTGTATGAGTAATTCTTGTTGAAATTTTGGTGAAAATTTGATGAAATTTGATGAAATTCAAGCTATGAATGTGTGTTCTTGTGGCTGCTGGAAAACAAAACCCTAGAGCTTAAATTGAAGTTTAATTTGTGTTAAAATCATGTAGAAAAGATGGGGTTTTAGTGGCTGGAAATTTATTCTGAATTATGGTAAAAATCGGTTGCTAAAAAGACTGAAAAACGGGTAAAAACAGAGAAAGAATCTGAAGAATTTATGAAGAACATGAAGAACACTTTGAGTGTGGTGAAGAACAATGAAGAACACCTTTTTGATTCATAAAAGGGCAAGGAAGTAAAATTTTTGGTGTTTAAGGGGTTATATGGTAATTTCTGGAAGTTAGGGTGGTAAAAGTAGAAATATTAAAAGTTACGGGTGGTAAAAAGTGAATTTTAAAGGTTAAAGGTTAAAGTAAAGTTAATTTTCGAAAATTTAATAATAAAATAATAAATAATAATAAAATATTAAATAATAATATTTAATTAAAAATAATATTTTAATAAAGATAATAAAATAATGCAGAAAAGGCAGTTTTCTGTAAAAGCTTTAGAAAGACAACTTTAAGCGCAGAATCTCATAATTACCTTCATAAAACACTTAGGGAGTGGTAAGAACATATTAGTGAGGCAAAGATAAAGGAAAGATAAAAAGTTAAAGAAAAGATAAAAACCAAAGAAAAGTCTGTAAAGCTTTAACGACAGAAAAACAGACACAGACTAGTGAACAAACTAGGGCAACTTAGTTAGTACTTGAGTCACGACTAGGGTTAGGTATTATATGAAAAGTTAAACTATTTCAGTATAGACTTAATGAACCTATACTTGGGACAGACTAACTATTCATACCGAAATTTACATAAGCTTTAAATACATACGTTAAATAGAGAAATTAGAGCAGTGTAGAGAGATACAGAGAAAAGAGAAACCAGAACAGAGTAAAGAGATATAAAGAGAAGAGTATAAGAATAAAGAGTTAAGCCTTGTAGCATGATGTTCGGTTGGATGTTCATCTGCTGCTTTTCCATTGGCCATAGAGGTCCTGTAGGCCCAAGTTCACCTACAGTGAGTTGTTATTCCTGTAGGCCGAAGTTCACCTGCAGTGAATATCAATTGTGTATCTCACGGTGTTACTCCTGTAGGCCGAATGGCTGAAGTAGTGCGTGAAGCTGCTGTAGCAGCGGCTAGGGCTGTTGAACGTCTCGGAGTGAGAATGGAAACGAGAATGAATACGGAAAAGATAATGGGAATGATGAGAACAACTTAGGGCATCCTGGAAGACCTATGACCCTTGCGACCTTTCTGAAGGTTAATCCGCCTAAGTTCAAGGGTACACTCGTTGCAACTGACACTGATAACTGGTTTCGAGGTATTAAACGATCACTGAGAGCATAGCATGTTCCGGAAGGACAACACGTGGAGTTTGCTACTTATATGCTCGAGGGAGAAGCTGAGTACTGGTGGCAAGGGATACAGCGACTGCTACAACGTAATGAAGGTGACATTCCTTGGGATATTTTTAAAGATGATTTCTACAAGAAATATTTTCCAAGAGCAGTGCGTGATGCTAAAGAGATAGAGCTTATGCAACTGAGGCAAGGAGGTATGACCGTTGCTGAGTATGCTCGTAATTTCGATGACTTGTGTCGTTTCTCTAAGATCTGTCAAGGGAGTCCTACTGACTTTGAAGAATGGAAGTGCTTGAAGTTTGAAGGAGGCCTTCGTGATGATCTGATGAGTTCAATAGTTCTGCTGGAGATACGTAATTTTGCTGAATTAGTCAACAAGAGTAAGTTAGTAGAAGAATGTATTAAGAAAGTGACTGTGGCCAAGGTGAGTTGCCAAGGATTGTCTGAAGGGATTTACTCAAAATTCAGTTAGAACCCAGCAACAAGGACGAGTGTTTGCTATCACTATTGATGATGTTGTGCAATCGAACGCCCTCATTCAAGGTTAGGTTATGTCAAGAATCGATTTCTAACTGTACTGTATGATTCGGGTGCATCGCATTCTTTATTTCTCTAACTATTGCTCACGAGTTAGGATTATATTTCTTTAAATTGAATTTTTACTTTATTGTCCATACACCTGCATCCCAAAATGCTTTGACCAGTTTAGTGTGCCTGCAAGTACCATTCGCTATTAGGAACAGGACTTTTATACACTATCTAATCTGTTTGCCTCCATATGGTTTAGAAGTTATTTTAGGATTAGATTGGTTATCTAAGTATCATG
>NC_029789.2:90733628-90740230 GCF_000816755.2 Arachis ipaensis
TTTTTGTTAAAAATAGAAAATCGGTTTAACCGGGTTTACGGTTTACTGGTGCAGCTTAGCACCAGCACTCTCCGATGAATTTAGCAATGCTAAGGCCTCATTATAAATGTTCTATTCTCATAATAAATATGTTACTAGTGTCATTTATGCTAGTAGCTCAGAAAATAACTTTTAGAGATGTTTTTACGAGTATTCCAGTACACCTAGTTTTAGTAGTTGTACACCAGAGATATTTTAATATTATTTTAATCCACCTCCAAGCCAACCAATCACAACTCACCTTACACCCCCAAGACCTCCAAGGTTGTCTCATTTCATCATTTTGGCCGAAAATAACAAGAGAGAAAAGAGAGAAACTTTCAAGAACACTTAATCTTCAAAGCTTGAACCTGAAAGTTTAACCGAATTAGGAGCAACAAAACCAGGTAGGGATTGACGAATTTAATCTTGATTGATTGTGTTTGAGTTGTATGATTATGATATGTTTTGGCTGTGCTTGAAATTGATTGTTTGTATGATTAATTCTTGTTGAAATTTTGGTGAAAATTTGATGAAATTTGATGAAATTCAAGCTATGAACTAGTGTTCTTGTGGCTGCTGGAAAACAAAAACCTAACCCTTAAATTGGGGTTCAATTCTGCTACAGAAGTACCGTAACCACCTGTTCCATTTCTGTAGTGGCAGAGGGGTTATTTCCTGTATACAGAAGATGTGTCGGCATACATCCCTGCAGTGGCAGATGTGTTATTTCCTGCGTGCAGTGGACCCTGTGGTGGCAGAGGGGTTATTTCCTGTACACAGGGGTATAGCCAATAGGAAAGCCTTATCCAGACAGAGCCCCAAATAAATGAACGTAACTAATAACCCCGACCCTACTAAAAACTCCCCAGTTCTTACCCCTTTTGTCTCCCTTCCCCCTTCAGATGGAAGTAAGAGTACCTCACCATAGTTCGCTGATGACCATTCGCAAGAAGAGGATTCTGCTCTAGATAGTCTTCTGAGTCTAGGGTGAGTATTGTTCTCTGTTTATATGTAAATACTGTGAGACCAGCCAACGTCTGCACCCTTCGTATGCGCACTTTAACCTAAATCCTGTGTACGAGATTCCTATTTTGTGGATACTTTATGAGGTACAAGAGAGATGTCCTGTGGAAAAGTTTGATTGTGCAGAGGAGTAGCAGATGATGTTCTATATTTTGATGACGTTCCACCTGACTTGAGTTGTGAAGACTTAGAACATACTTTCCCTCGCTTTAGTAGTTTAGAGGGACTAGGTGAATATAGAGTCTAGGCTAGCCTGGGTGCCAGCTTAGGGACTTCTTGAACAAGTCAGGACCTGGGATGTTGTATGTATGTATATGTATATAATAGTAATGTGGTGAAATATAGAACAAATGGGATTTAAAGGCTCAAAGTGGTTAACAAAGGTAATTGAAAAGGGTAGGCTTAATTTGGATGAGTGAGTTTAAACAAATAATGGCCTCAATCATGTGCAAGCATATAAATATAATAAATATTGGACATATAAGATAAAACAAAATATAGATTACAATCATAAAGAAGTAAACACACAAGAATAAAATAATTATGGTTAAATAATGTAACCATGCATAAAGGCTCAAATCTTCACAGGTTGTGTGTTCTTTAGCTCGAAAATAATCATGTTCCAAATTCAACTTCAAGCAGATTTATCATAAAAATTTTAAAAAAATTAGTGAAATTTTGTTCGAAAGATAGAGTCTTAGAAGGAACTTATTATCTTTTCAATCAAGTAGAGCATGCATGCAACTAACCTATTACTATGCAATTTATCCTATTCTATAAAAAAAAGAAAATCTAACTAAATATCCTAATTTATTGGTGCTAGGAAAGAGAAATTACCTCCGGAAGTCAGGTACTGACCGACCTTCCCACACTTAAAGCTTCGCACCGTCCTCGGTGCCATCTATCAGAAACAGGGGTGGACTGGTTGCAGTATCTCTACAGTCGGGACCATCATGGCTCCCTGTGCTGGTAAAGGAAGTGGAGTCCGGGGTGTCTGAGTCCTTGATGTGTCCCTTGAGTAGCTCCTTGAGGTGTTTGAATCGGCGCTTGTTACGGCGCTCTCTTAACTTCGCTTTCTGTTCTTGCCGATCCAATTTTATGATTATCTGCTGGAGCAGTTCATCTGTTGTAGGTGCTTGTGGTGTTGAAGAAGGGATATCTTCAACCGGAGCAGTGGGAAGGCTTGTAGTGGTTGTTGGAAGTCTAAGGTACTTCCTATTTGGGACATACTGATCATCCCGTAGAAGCATGGCTTTGGTGTCTCCAGCTCTGTAGGAAACTCCGGCTGCTGAGATAAGATCTGAGACTAAGGCGGGAAAAGGTAAGTTGCCCGCAATTTGTACGTGTCCCATGGCATTCCGGATATGTCTTGGTAGATTCAAAGGCTGGTCTGTAAGGATGCACCATAGTAGAACGGCCATGTCTACAGTGAAGGAGGACTTGTGAGTGCTCGAAAAGACGTAAGGGGACATGATCTGTGCCCATACGCGAGCCTCCAAGGTAAGTGCTGAAGCTGATATTCCCTTAGGGCGGGTATGATGGTATCCGTAGATCCAACGGCTGCCAGGTAGTGCGATAACTCTGAGAACAGCTTTCCAGCCAAATTGGTACATCTGGCGCTTGAGTGCGGCTTCTTGAAAGGTGTCTATTCCTTCTGAAATAGGGGGAAGACTCAAAGCTTGTTGAATAGCCTCTTCTGTAATGGGGACTTGCTTCTGACGGACAAAGACAGACTGCAGGGTAGGCAGGTAGAAGTTAGAGTAGAACTCGACTACCCAAGAAAGATTGACCTGCTTCTGTTGTCTCTATAGGAAATCCCATTGTCTACATTCAATTTGCGGCTCAACAAAAGTAGCAATATTGGGCGGGAGGATAAGAAGGTGTTCGTTGTTGTAACTCCTTTTAGCTAGAATAGGGAACATCTGCTCACAGTAGCGATTTGGAAATCGCACAGTGTCCTTTGCTGGAAAGGCTTTCTCTTTTTCATCAACCTTGATGATCCTCTTAACTCTTTTTGTTGAGGGCTTGACTGCAGTTGAAGAAGGCTCTGCCACTAGTGCTCTTTTAGTTCCTCTTCTTGCTGGTGGTTTGGGAGTAGCTTTCTCTTTTCCTTTCTTGGTGGCCATCTTGAAAAGGGAAGAGAGAGTAAATTAAGTTCAAAGAGATATATAGCAATGAAGAGAACGAAAAAGGATGATTATACATGCACATTAAAAGATAAATGATGTTAACACACGCTCATGAGTACACGTGAAAGATCATTAATGGAGAATAGTTAGTGCATATGATGACAAGTGAATGCAAGGTGTTTATTGGCATGCCAGCAAAGGGCATGAGTAGCATAGATCAAGCATCACTTTGTAGCAAACCATCACGTTTGTATTGACAATTAAATTCAATTAATATAATAGTAAAGGGAATTTGTGAAAAGCAAGCATTGAATAGTAGATGTGCGGCGCAAGCGACGCGATCGCATGGGGCACGCGGTTGCGCGACATGCGCTTAAGGTGAGGGACGCAGTCACGTCGGTCACGTGGTCGCGTGACCCAGTTTGTGCCAGTGGCGCGAGGTTGCCTCGCACTCGCACAACTCTCTGTTCAAAATCATTAAATGCCAAATTTTAGGTGACGCGATCGCATGGGGCATGCGATCGCGTGAGTGGGCAGTTTATGGGGTACGACGCGGCCGCGTGGGGCACGCGGTCGCGTGAGGGGGATTGCTCGTCCAGCGCCAGTCCAGCACCACTCTAGCACACCTTTCAGCTGTGCACCCTTTCTACGTCGAAAATCAGGGCACGCGATCGCGTGGGGCACGCGGTCGCGTGGGAGGTCATTATGCCCATACGACGTGGACGTGTCGGCGACGCGGTCGCGTGGGCTGATTTGTGCCACTGGCACTCCTCCAGCCACGCTCCAGCGTGACTCTCTGTTCGTTTTTATTTTTCTCCCCTCTCCTTGCGACGCAGACGCGTCGCTGATGCGGTCGCGTCGTGTGGCATTTTTTTTTAAATAAAATTATGTAAATGCAGATGCACAAAATACACTAATAAAGAGAAAAGTTATTGGATAAGAAAATTAAAAATAGAGAAAAGAACGATCATACCATGGTAGGTTGTCTCCCACCTAGCACTTTGCTTTAACGTCCGTAAGTTGGACGCTCCACTAGCTCAGTCTTTGGCTATGTGGGGATCTTCCAAGAGGAAGATCTCGAGTTCCTTGTCTTTCTTCCGCTTTTCGCCATGGTACAGCTTTAAACGATGTCCATTAACTTTGATAAGCTCCGAGCTCGAAGGATGGCTAAGGTGATAAACTCTGTACGGTTCGCCCTTCTCTACTCTGTATGGACCTTCCCATCTTGATCTCAACTTGCCTGGCATGAGCCTCAGTCGAGATTTGTAAAGGAGGACCGAGTCCCCAGGTTGGAACTCTTTCCTCTTGATGTTCTGGTCATGTACAGCTTTCATCTTCTCTTTGTGTAGTTTTGAGTTCTCATAAGCTTCTAGGCGAAGGTTCTCCAGTTCTTGCAGTTGCAACTTCCTTTCAGCTTCGGCTTTCTCAATTCCCATATTGCACTCCTTTATTGCCAAAAAGGCTTTGTGCTCTATTTTCACCGGGAGATGACAAGCTTTTCCATAAACTAAGCGAAAAGGACTCATCCCAATGGGTGTTTTGTAAGCTGTTCTGTATGCCCAGAGTGCATCTTGTAGCCTGGTGCTCCAGTCTCTTCTATGGGGCTTTACTATCTTCTGCAAGATACGCTTTATCTCTCTATTTGACACCTCGGCTTGCCCATTGGTCTAAGGATGGTATGCTGTCGTAACCTTATGAATTATCCCATGCTTCTTCATTAGTCCTGTTAGTCTCCTGTTACAAAAATGGGTGCCTTGATCGCTCACGATTGCTCGTGGGGATCCAAAGCGACAGATAATATGGTTTCTCACAAAGGAAACAACAGTGTTAGCATCATCAGTGCGGGTAGGAATTGCTTCCACCCATTTGGAAACATAATCCACAGCTAACAATATATAAAAATAACCATTAGAATTTGGAAATGGACCCATGAATTCAATGCCCCAAACATAAAAAATTTCACAGAAAAGCATATATTGTTGAGGCATCTCATCCCTCTTGGATATATTACCAAATTTTTGGCATGGGGGGCAAGATTTATAAAATTCAGTAGCGTCTCTAAAAATAGTAGGCCACCAGAATCCACGGTCTAAGATTTTTCTAGCAGTTCTTTGAGGGCCAAAATGTCCTCCACTCTCAGATGAGTGACAGGCCTCTAAGATGGACTGGAATTCTGATTGAGGCACACACCGTCTAATTACCTGATCAGCACCACATCTCCATAAATATGGGTCATCCCATATATAATATTTAGACTCGCTTTTCAGCTTGTCTCTTTGATGCTTAGAAAAGTTAGGAGGAAATGTGCGGCTAACTAGATAATTAGCTATAGGTGCATACCAGGGAGATACCTCAGATACTGCTTGCAGGTTATCAAATGGAAAATTATCATCTATAGGAGCAGAATCATCCTTAATGTGCTCAAGGCGACTCAGGTGGTCTGCCACTAAATTCTGGTTACCACTCCTATCCTTTATTTCTAAATCAAATTCTTGTAATAGCAGTATCTAACGTATGAGCCTTGGTTTGGACTCCTTTTTAGATAATAGATACTTTAAAGCTGCATGGTCCGAATACACTACTACTCTAGTACCAAGTAAATAGGCTCGGAATTTATCCAGAGCAAAAACAATAGCAAGAAGCTCTTTCTCAGTAGTAGTATAATTGGACTGTGCAGCGTCTAAAGTCTTAGACGCATAAGCAATAACAAAAGAATCCTTACCTTCGCGCTGAGCCAGCGCTGCTCCTACTGCATGATTTGAAGCATCGCACATGATTTCAAACGGCTGGCTCTAGTCTGGTCCTCTCACAATTAGAGCTTGAGTCAGGGCGGCCTTCAGCTTATCAAACGCTTGCTTGCAATCTTCACCGAACTCGAACTCAATATCCTTCTGTATTAATCTGGATAAAGGAAGTGCTACCTTACTAAAGTCCTTAATAAATCTCCTGTAAAAACCTGCATGGCCCAGGAACGAACGGACTTCCCTCACAGAGGAGGGGTAAGGTAAACTAGAAATAATATTCACCTTTGCTGGGTCTACAGAAATGCCATTATTAGATACCACATGTCTTAATACAATCCCTTGTTTTACCATAAAATGACATTTTTCAAAATTCAATACAAGGTTTGTATTAACACATCTATCTAATACTCTAGATAATCCATCTAACCAAAGGCTAAAAGAATCACCATAAACGCTAATATCATCCATAAAAACCTCCATACAGTCCTCAATAAGATCAGAGAAAAGACTCATCATACACCATTGGAAAGTAGCTGGTGCATTGCACAAGCCAAAGGGCATTCTCTTGTAAGCATAAGTCCCAAAAGGACATGTAAAAGTGGTCTTTTCCTGATCCTAAGGAGCTATATGAATCTGGAAATAACCTGTGTAACCATCTAAAAAGCAATAATGTGATTTACCTGAC
>NC_029789.2:90740255-90779128 GCF_000816755.2 Arachis ipaensis
ACCATCTAAAAAGCAATAATGTGATTTACCTGACAGGCGATCCAGCATTTGATCAATGAATGGAAGTGGGTAGTGATTCTTACGGGTAGCTTGGTTGAGACGCCTGTAATCAATGCAGACTCTCCAAGCGTTCTGAACTCTAGTTGCTATGATCTCTCCATGCTCATTATTCACTGTAGTGACTCCAGACTTCTTGGGCACCACTTGTACTGGGCTAACCCATTCACTGTCTGAAATGGGATAGATGATACCTGCCTCCAATAGTGTGGTCGCTTCCTTTTTGACAACTTCCAAGATAGTGGGATTCAATCTTCTTTGGGGTTGACGGACAGGCCTTGCTCCCTCTTCTAAAAATATTCTGTGCTCACATACTTGAAGGTTGATGCCTACTATGTCTGCCAAACTCCACCCAATTGCCTTCTTGTGCCTCCTCAGTACATCAAGTAACTGCTCTTCCTATTGAGAAGTAAGTTCCCTTGCAATGATAACTGGAAACTTCTGCTCATCTTCAAGATAAGCATATTTGAGGTGTGGAGGAAGAGGTTTTAATTCCAACTTCTGATCATGAGCAGGCTCTGGATTGTCTGGAACTTGTGAAAATGCCGAAGTGCCCTCATTGTCAATCAAGAGGATCCCCACACTTGGACCTTGTCTAGTGTGCCTCTCTTCTAATTCTTCCTTGTGAACTGCAGCTACAGTTTCATCTATGACATCACACTGGAAAATAGAATGATTTTCTGGAGGGTTGTTTATGACTCCATTCAGATTGAAGATTACTATTCGGCCATCTATTTCAAAAGAGTATGTTCCTGAAAAAGCATCCAGTTTGAATTTTGATGTCTTCAGGAATGGTCTTCTAAGTAGGATTGATGATGGCTTATCTGAGTTATTATGGGGCATCTCCAAGATATAAAAATTAGTGGGAAATGTAAGCCCTTTAATGTTCACTAAAATATCTTCAGCAACTCCAGCCACTGTAATAATACTTTTATCTGCTAACACAAAACGAGCTGCCGACCTTTTTAAGGGAGGGAGCCTCAAAATATCATATATAGACAAAGACATTATACTAACACACGCTCCTAAATCACACATGCAATCATAAATTACTACTCCACCAATAGTACAACTAACTATACAAGGACCTGGGTCACTACACTTCTTAGGTAATCCTCCCATTAAAGCAGATATGGAACTACCTAAAGGAATAGTTTCTAATTCATGAATTTTGTCCTTATGTATACATAAATCTTTTAGAAACTTTGCATATTTAGGTACTTGTTGAATAACATCAAAAAGAGGAACGGTTACCTCAACCTTTTTGAATATTTCTACCATTTTAGGATCGGGTTCCAGCTGTTTCTTGGGTTTCCTTGCAAGTTGTGGAAATGGAATGGGAGTGGTGTTTTCTGCAGTGTCTGTGCCTCTTGGTACTTCCTCCTGTGGTTGGGCTTCTTCTTTTTCAGTTATGTCCTGTATGTCCTCTTCCTCTTCAACATCTTCTATTTCTACGACCTCTTCAGCCGAGGCGTGCTCTGGTGGGCTTGGCTCCTCCTGATTCCTCTCCTACGGTGTGGTTCCGGACCTTAGAGTGATGGCATTAATGCCCCCTTCGGATTGGGTAATGGTTGAGAGGGAATTCCAGTGGAACTTGAAGGTTGGTTATTGGAATTTTGCATTGATCCAATCTGTGAGACAAGAGCCTGCAAAGTGGCGGTCAGACCATTCAGACTGGCATTAATGTTATTTTCCATGGTCTGTTGACTTCGTTCAAAAAATTTTAGTAACTCTTCATTAGGAGACGAAGAGGGCTGAGTAAATTGAGAGGTCTGCTGTTGGGTACTCTGTGGTCCTTGGGACTGCCTCAGGTGAGGTGCTCTGTAAGGTTGGTTCTGCTGCCTGTTGTTGTTATTATTCCACCTCTGATTTCCCTGATTATATCTGCCTCTTCTGTTATTGTTGTCCCTCCAATTCTGGTTAGAATTGTCCTGCCATCCATGGTTATTATTTCCACCTTGATTGTACCCTTGGTTGGGACGATCATAGAAGTTATGAGTGGATGCCACCATGTTGTCTACCTGTTAGAGTTGTGGGCATTCATCAGTATAATGGTTATAATCAGCACAAATTCTGCAAACTCTCTGTGGGACTAACTGTTGGTTTTGCTGTGGTGAGAGAGGTTGAGCTTGCTGAACTTATTGTTGAGTCGATTGCATTTGCTTCAGCAAGTTGGTCATTTCACAGATACTCTGAGTTAGAGCAGCAGTCTCTTTGCTAGAGGATACTTCTGCAACGGCTTTTGAACGGCCTTGCTTCTGTCTGTGGTTTCTAGTAGATTCAGCTAGGTCGCTGATCAATTGCCATGCCTCATCAGTGGTCTTGTACTTCTTCATAGACCTATTGTTAGCACTTTCCAATGTGCTCTTATCTTGGGCCTCATACCCTGTGTGATGTAGCTGAGTAACATTATCTTGTCGATCATGTGGTGGGGGCATGCTTCGAGAAGACTATTGAAGCACTCACAGTATTCAAAGAGAGTCTCGTTGTCATCTTGAACAATCATGGAATGTCTTTCCTCAGTTTATCAGTAACTTCAGATGGAAAGAATTTCTCCAAAAACTCTTTTCTGAGTGTATCCCAGTTGGATACATTTGCTAAGGGTTGAGTGTAGTACCACTCTCTTGCTTTTCCCTCAAGAGAAAACGGAAAAGCTTTCAGCAGAATTGAAGTTTCATCTGTACCATCTCACCTGATAGTAGAACAGGCTGCCTGGAAATCTCTCAGATGCTTGATAGGCTCTTGAGCAGGTAAGCCATGAAACTTGGGCATCAAATTGAGCAGTGCGGTCTTTATTTCGAAATCTGTAGCCACCGCTGGGTGATGCACTTGAAACGGTTGCATTGTAAAATTAGGGGCTCCTTCCTCCTGGATGGTAACTCTTCTGGCTGCCGCCATGTTACCTGTACGTAAATCAACCAAATTAGTAGAACGGGGGCTAGTTTCTTCCTCAGATGGCGTTTCAAATCCGCCCTCAGAGTGGACTAACCGACGCCGAGCTCGCCTTATTCGTGAGATGGTTCTTTCAATCTCAGGATCGAATACTGGTAAGCGTGGATCAGGAAGTGAACGCGTCATCTAGCGAAAGAAACATGCAGCTCATAGTAGCAAAATAAAATAAAATGCAAATAAATAAATTCTAATTAATAACTTTAGCACTCTATTGCAACTCCCCGGCAACGGCGCCAAAAATTGATGCGGGCAGAAATTGGTGAGTTAAAAATTATTAGAATATATGCGTTGTAAGTATAGTTCTTAACTCGCCGGAAATCCACCGCTCAATTTAGAATGGTGTCACAGAAAATTGAAATTTAAAATACTGGGAGTATGAATCCCAGGTCATCTCCCAACGAGTTGAAGGAAAGGGTGCTATTTTATGAATCAGATGTTTTCGAAAAGGTTTGAGTTGGGTAAACAGGAAATTAAATTGAGGAAATTGAATAATGTAAATAAAAGCCTTGACTGGGAGTTGATTACATGGAAGCCCTATTCTTGATGGAACACTCTTAAGATTAATTGACAATTGAGAGTTATTTCGTTTAGTTATCCTTTACTAAGTAAGGGAAGGTAAAACAAGTTGGAATATTGTTCTATCCACAAGTCCCAATCCACTCTTGGGAGGATTGGTGTCAGGAATTAGAAAGCAAACCAACAATAACCCAATTACAATCTTTCTCTTGAATCTTCCAACTCAAGGGTTCTTTTCAATCAACTCCCCATCAAGTTAGAGAACTACTCACTCATTGTAAAGGTAAAATTCATAGCATATAAAAAAGAATTAAAGAAAGACATTGTAAATAAAAATTAAAAATAGTCAATTAAAAATAAAAGTGATCCTTGTATAAAATAATCCTAAAAATATTCCAATGGTAAAATTAAACAAAGCAAAGAACATGGAAGAGTAAGCCAAGTAAAGAAAACGAACTAGAATGACGAAGTCTTGATGAGGTAATAACTCTTCTCAATATCCCAATGCAAAAAGCTAGAGAAACTAAAATCCTAAGAACTATCAATGTCTAGAGAGAAAAACCTAGGGGAGGAGTAAAACTAGATCTAAAAACTAAAAACTGTGTAGAATGAATGTTCTCCTTTTGGTTTCTACATGTTCTCTGGCTCTAGTCTGCTGTTCTGGGCCGAAAACTGGGTCAAAATAGGGTCCAAAATTGCCCCCAGCGAATTTTGCAGATTATGCAGATCGCGCGTGTCACGCGATCGCGTCATCCATGCGAACGCGTCATTCGTGCTTTTCCTCGCCACACGTTCGCGTCGTCCACGCCTCCACGTCGCTCGTGCTTTTCCAGTCCGCGCGGTCGCGTTAGCCATGCGGCTGCGTCACTGCGATTTCTCCTCTTTCGCGCGGTCGCATGAGCCATGCGGCCGTGTCACTTCTCGCTGGTTATCTCCTTAATTTCTTGTGTTCCTTCCATTTTTGCTAGCTTCCTTTCCAATCTCCAACTCATTCATGCCCTATAAAGCCTGAAACACTTAACACAGATCACAGCATCGAATGGAATAAAGGAGAATTAAAATGCATAATTAAAAGTCTCTAGGAAGCAGTTTTCAATCATGTAATAATTTCAGGAAGGAAATATAAATGCATGCTAAATTAATGAATAAGTGGGTAAGGATCATGATAAAACCACACAATTAAACACAATATAAACCATAAAATAGTGGTTTATCAACTCTCTTCTCAAGAAATCTCAATTAGTCACAATCTCATTCGGTAGCGAATAAAATCATGTCTTTGCTTGCCCTTCAAGAGTGAAAGGGAAGGCAAAAACCATGATAACCACCTCATCGGCTCTATGCCTTCGAGCCGTAAAACAAGCAACTTAAAAATCCTTCAAATTTCGGATGGAGTCTTGACCCGGCAACCCATGATACTTAGGAAGTAGATTTATCAAGCTACTCTTCAACTTGAAGTTTGGGTCAAGGTTAAGGTACCTTGCTTGCAACGGTTGAAGTATGATATCCGGAGCTCCTTGCTCATGCAAAGTGATCCGGCGTGGCTCCGCCATGTGTGGCTCACCTGTAGGATGCAAAGATGTATTAGTAGTGCCAACAGAAGAATAGGAAGTAGCGGACTCCAAGTCACTCTCGGTGACGTCTAGTGATTCGGTATTTTCCTCAAGAGAGGCTAAAGTACTAGGCGTATAGTCCAACCGCCGTCTAGCTTGTCGAGTGTGTAACAAAGTTCTTTCAATCTCGGGACCAAAATCGGCAAAGCTAGAATTCGGTTGAGACCGAGTCATCAAACTTGAGAGTCATAGCAATAATGCAAAAGAAATCTAAACTATAGCTAAGTATTGAAAGAAGTAAACTATCTACAATATTCACATATTCACATAACCAATATCAAGGCATATGTTGCAACCATTCCCCGGCAACGGTGCCATTTTGATTTAGTGAAAATTGTCGTGTCGGTCTAGAATTTCCTCAAATTAATGAATTTTCGTTGTAAGTATAGTTCTACACCAACAAACAATCCTCCCAATCAAAAATATTGGTTGTGTCACAATAACAAACCCCAAATAAGAATTAACCGAAGTATTTCAACTCCGGGTCGTCTCACAGGGAATTGCAATGAAATGCTCAATTATTGGCTATAAAGGAACAAAGGGGGGTTGGTTGATAGAAGGGGCAATAAAATAAATGACAAGAAGAGTAAATCGAGCAATTAAAGAAAGCAATTAATAAAGAGAGATATTCATGGCAAGAATTGAGATCATAGGCTTTCTATCCTAGTCATTCAATGATCCATTCATCTTATTTAGTCAACTCCAACAAATAGGGAGAATGTCAAACAAGACTAATCAATCATATCATAATTATAAATAAGAATTTATCTTATTACGTCATCTCCAACATTGGAAGAAGATATAGGTTATCTTCCATGAGAGAAAGTCTAACAAGACTAGCTAATCTCAATCCAAAAGTCCTAATCAACTTACTAATTATATTAGCAAAAGATTAGCGTCAATGGAAACAATATTAGCTAACAACTCCAGATCACCAACATGAGTTGGGTTTTTATGACTCAAGATTGCCTAATTATTCTTTCCAAGCCAAGAATGCTCAAAATCTACTCAAATATCCAACCAAGCATTTTATCAAACACTTGGAAGGCATAAAAGGAAAGCATAATAAATGACAAGAAATAATAAAATCTATCAACTACAAATTGTAAGGAGACAAGATCAACAACTCAAATTAACAATAAAAGAACATCAAACATTAAATTTCATTAAATGTAAATCAAATCCAACAAGAGCATCCATGAACATAAAAGAGAGCATAAAAGGGAAATTAACAAGAAAACTAAGAAGATTAAGAATATAGAACACTAAAATATAATGAGAATTAAAATCAAAAGAAGAATTGAAAATTGGATTTAAGAAAATTAAACCTAAACTACCCTAAATTCTAGAGAGAAGGGAGAACTTCTCTCTCTAGAATTCTACCCTAAAACATGATGAAAACTAAATTATGACTCCTTGGTTCATTCCCCCCTCAATCCTTAGATTCAATAGCATCAGAAATGAGTTGGATTTGGCCCAAAATGAGCTGCAAAATCGCTGGGGGCGATTTCACTTTAGTGGGCCACGAGCAGCATCGGCGCGCATGCGTACATGGTGCGTGCGCGCCCCTGAACGCGATATAACATATGGCAAATTTAATATCATTTCGAAGCCCCGGATGCTAGCTTTCCAACGCAACTAAAACCGCTTTATTTTAACCTCTGTAGCTCAAGTTATGGTCGATTGAGTGCAAAGAGGTCGGGCTTGACAGCTTTACAGTTCCTTTATTTCTTCATGAGTTCTCCCACTTTTCATGCTTTTCTCCTCACTTCTTCCATCCAATACTTGCCTTATGAACCTGACACTCAACAAACATATCAAGGCATCGAATGGAATTAAAGTGATTTAAATTTAGCTATTTTAAGGACTAAAAAGCATGTTTTTACATTTAAGCACAAATCAAGGGAGAATTGCAAAACCATGCTATTTCATTGAATAAATGTGAGAAAAGGTGATAAAATCCCCCAAATTAAGCACAAGATAAACCACAAAATCGGGGTTTATCACTCCGCCATGTATGGTTCACCTGTAAGATGCAAAGATGTATTAGTAGTGCCAACAGAAGAATAGGAAGTAGCGGACTCCAAGTCCCTCTCGGGACCGTCTAGTGATTCGGTATGTTCCTCAAGAGAGGCCGAAGTACTAGCCATATAGTCCAACCACCGTCTAGCTTGCCGAGTATGTAACAAAGTTCTTTCAATCTCAGGGTCAAAGTCGGCTAAGCTAGAATTCAGTTGAGACCGAGTCATCAAACTTGGGAGTCATAGCACACATACAAAAGAAATCTAAACTATAGCTAAGTATTGAAAGAAAGTAAACTATCTATAATATTCACATATTCAAATAACTAATATCAAGGCAAATGTTACAACCATTCCCCGGCAACGACGCCAAAAATTTGATGGCCACGGAATACCGTCGGTAAGGAATTTCACAAGATTTTCGCTTTGCAAGTATAGCCCTTAACCGACAAATAATCTGCGAATCAAATTTTGATGGAATTGGTTGTCACAAGTTCAACCCCAATAAAAATAACCGAAGTATTCAAATCTCGGGTCGTCTCACAAGGAATGGGCAAACATGTGCTTTAACATTGGTTAGAATTCCGGGGTTGCAAGTCATGACCAAGAAATTAAACTAAGAATCCTAACAAGCAAGTAATCTTGGAATGCAAGAAACTAATTCAAACAACTAAAGCAAGATGTGAGTAATTTCAAACTAATAAGATAACATCCAATATAATTCTACCCTAAGACTAACCAAATAACTATGACCAAGACAAACAATTAGGATTTTTGGGGTTTTCAAATATGAATAATAAAGCAACTCTTGGCTAGACATGGGAATTGGGGTCACTATCCTTGTCTAATAACCATATCTTAACAATTATGAGGAACCAAACTCATTAAGTCTACTTCTATACTTGAAGTATGTTAAATGGTTTAGTCAACATCCACTCATAAGGTCCAACCTAGCTACTAATTGACTTAGTAGTAGGCTAGTGTCAATGGCTATCAAATAATTGACCACTAAGGGTTCCCAAATCATCAAATCCATTAGACCCAATGACTCAAGTTTACCCAATTCCCTTAGCCTAGGCCAAGAGTAAAGAGAACTACTCCATAATCAAGGGAAATATTTCATCAAACACATGGTAAGCATTACTAAAAGACATATTCAAAGTGCAATTAAATTGAAATTAACAAGTACCCACTAACAATTATCAATATACAATCACTCAAACAACACAATTAATCATGAAAATCATCAATGTAACATTAGCAATTCAAGATTCACAATATTCATGAAATGAGTATAAAATGACAATTGACAAGAAAATATAAATCTAACACAAGATCTAAACAAAATTATGCTAAGGGATTCAAATTAAATAATCAAAACTAGTAATTAACAAGATCCAATTCAAAATTCCACAAGAGAAGATCAAATTAAACTAGATCTAGAGAGGAACAAGGGTTTCTCTCTCTAGAATAACAAGAACCAAAAACTAGCTAAAATTGTGTCTTAGTGTCAATGAATGATCCCCCCCTTTCCCCCTAGCATCCTTGGGTCTTTTCCATGCAGAACCAGCTTGAATTTGGGCCTCTTCAGCCTCAGAAATCACCAGGCACGATTTCCTTTAATGAGGTCATGTGCAGCTTGTCGCGCGTGCGCGCCATGCGTGCGTGCGCGCCGATTGATTTTGTGATCCACGCGTGCGCGCCATGTACGCGTGCGCACCGGTGTGGATTTTTCTAATCTGCGCGGATGCGTTGATTTTCGCCCGCTTCTTCCAGCTGTCCACATCCACGCGTGCGCGTGCGTGCCTCTGCTGAAATTCCCAAAATCCAAATCTTCATGTTCCTTCCTCTTGGGCATGCTTTCTTTCTCTCTTCTAGGCCATCTTTGCCCTATAAATTCTGAAATCACTCAACAAACACGTCACGACATTGAATGGTAATAAAAAAGGATCAAGATATAGCAATTCTAAAGTAAAAGAAGCATATTTTCCATCATGAGGCAATATTAAGAAGAGAACACAAAACCATGCAATTCTGGTGAATAAGTGTGAAAAATATTACAAGACCCCCCAAATTCTACACAATATAAACCACAAAATTGGGGTTTATCAAGCACAGGAAGGAAGCTCCCAGTAAGGAGTAGGGATTTATTCCTCTATGACTATCTTCTTCCTTGAATGGAGTTGTCCGTCAAGCTAATGACACTAAAGAAGCGCTTGTTGGGTGGCAACCCAACCTTAATTAACTATTTATTTCCTTTTATTTTGTTTTGTTTTTCTTTTAGGGTCATGATCATATGCAGCATTCAGAAAAGAGACAGAATTCACAGAAGTGAAAAGAGAACACTCTGGATGGAGTGTTAAAGTTGAACGCCAGCCAGGGTATCCCTACTGGGCGTTCAACGCCCCAGGGTATCCTCTTCTTCATGAGCAGCCCCTGTGCATTCAAACGCCAGTGCAAGAGAGCAAGGAATCTGGAATTCCCTAGCCTCTCAAGACTAGTAAGTCCCACGGAAGCTTCAACTACCCCACCTTCTTCTACCCCATTGATCATATTTGCTCAACGACGAGCAAAACTCTTAAGTTTGGTGTTGCAAAACCTTTGATTTTTGACTTTTACCACTCTTGAGTATAGAAGAAGAGAATGGAGAAAACTAGAAAGCATGCACATGAGCCTATGCAGTAGCCTTACCGAAACAAAGGAGTGACATTAAAGAGATCAAGCACTACATGGGATCCTCAAGGAGGAGCACTAGCCACTATCATTCAGGGGGATTCGTTCTCTTTTACTCCTTTCCTGTTATTTTTCTATTTTTTGTCTATTTTATTATATGTTCTCTTGTTCTGGTTGCATGATCATTTGCATTGATGTCTTAAAGTTGTAAAATGTTCCATATATCTCTCACCTTGCTTAAAAGAAAATTTTTAATTGAAAAGAATTTAGAGATTTATGAATTTCAATTTTATAATAAGAATAGTTCAATTATGTGATGTCATTTCTTTTGTTTTCTGAATGTATGAAATAACAGTGCATATTTGAAGTTGGAACTTTAGAATGTTGGCTCTTGAAAAATAAGGAAAAAGGAAAAGTATTATTGGTAATCTGAAAAATCAGTAAAATTGATTCTTGATGCAAGAAAAAGTAGCAAAAAGAAAATGAAAAAAAAGCTTGCATGTGAAAAAAAAAAGTGGCAAAAAATAAAAAGAAAAAAAATAGAGAGAAAAAGCAAGCAGAAAAAGCCAATAGCTCTTTAAACCAAAAGGCAAGAGCAAAAAGCCAGTAACCCTTTAAACCAAAAGGCAAGGGTAAAAGGCCCAAGGCTTTGAGCATCAGTGGTTAGGAAGGCCCAAAGGAATAAAATCCTAGCCTAAGCGGCTCAAACAAGCTGTCACTAACCATGTGCTTGTGGTGTGAAGGTGTCAAGTGAAAATCTTAAGACTGAGCGGTTAAAGTCGTGGTCCAAAGTAAAAAAAAGTGTGTTTAAGAACTCTGGACACCACTATTTGGGGACTCTAGCAAAGCTGAGTCACAATCTGAAAAGATTTACCCAGTTAAAGTGTCTGTAGCATGAATGTATCCAACGGTAATACTGGAAAACAGAGTGCTTAGGGTCACGGCCAAGACTCTAAAAAGCTATGTTCAAGAATAATAAAGAACTTAACTAAGAGACTGAATAATATCATCTGGATTCTAAGTTCCTAAAGATGCCAACCATTCTAAGTTTTAATGGATAGTGAGATGCCAAAACTATTCAGAAGCAAAAAGCTACTAAGTCCCACTCATCTGATTGTAACTAAGCTTCATTTGAAACTTGAAATTTATTGTATCTTAATTTTCTTTTTTTTATCCTACTGTGTTTTTAGTTGCTTGGGGACAATCAACTGTTTAAGTTTGGTGTTGTGATGAGTGGATATTTTATATGCTTCTTGGCATCATTTTCATATAGTTTTTAGTGTGTTTCATTCAGTTTTTATTAAGTTTTATAGGTTATAGTGTTAAATTCACATTTTTGGGTCCTAATATGAGTTTTTGTAGTTTTTTACAATTTCAAGTATTTTTTTGCTGAAATTGAGGGGTTAGAGCAGAAGTCTGATTCAGAGACAGAGAAAGCACTGCAGATGCTGTTGATGACAAGTCATCTTAGCCTAGTTTCACTAGTCTTTTTCTTTTGTTTTCAATTGATTTTATGCACTTTCTTAAGCCATAAGCAAGCCAATTGGGTAGATTTCCATGTTTCCTTTGATTCAATCAACCATGGATGAATTAATGCAATATCATGAGATTTTGTGCTATAATTGTCATATATTATGAAAGAAATACAATCTCATGATTTGGAGCATAGCTTTGATTGTTTTGATTGATTGATGATAGGTGAAAAGAGTTTTGAAGAAGGTTGAAGGAAGAAGGAATGGCTAGGAGCAAGAGAGAACAAAAAGTTTGAGCCAAAGTTTGCCTCAAACTTTAGCTCAAACTTTTGGAAGAGTTGAAAACATCCCAGAGGAAAAAAGTTTGAGCCAAAGTTTGCCTCAAACTTTAGCTCAAACTTTTGGAAGAATTGAAAACACCCTGGAGAAAAAAGCTTGAGCCAACGTTTGCCTCAAACTTTTTGGCAAACGTTGGCATCACAAAACCAACACCCTGGAGGAGAAAAGCTTGCGCCAACGTTTTCCTCAAGCTTTTTGGCAAACGTTGGCGCCACACTTGCACACCCTGGAGGAGAAAAGCTTTCGCCAACGTTTGCCTCAAGCTTTTTGGCAAACGTTGGCGCCACACATATACACAAGGGAACCAACGTTTGAGCAAAAGTTTGACCTCAAACTTTAGCCCAAATGTTGGTATCAGCAAAAGGAGGGCAGCTGGTATAAAAAGTTTGAGTAAAAGTTTGCCTCAAACTTTTACTCAAGCTTTTATGATTTACAACCCGGTTCACAATAGATCTTTCTCCAACTCCAAGAGCAATCAACCAAGGCCTTTATCAACCCAATTCCATCAAGAGCAAAGGCCCAATTCAAGGCTTGAAGACCATTTGAAGAAAGTGTATAAATAGCTTAGGATTTAAGTTTTAGGGGGGCTTTTGATGGAGTTTTGCTAAGTAGTTTTGGAGAGCTTTTGGTTTTGAATTGTTTGGAGTTTCTGAGTTTCGGAGTAGGAGAATTGAATTCTATTCCACTTAGTTTTCTTGTTTTCAATTGCAATTACTCTTTGTTTGAATCTTGGGTGTTGGAGAATTGAAGAAATTCTGTTTCAATCTCACCCTCAGATCTCTCTGTTTCATTTACTGCACTTTCTGAGAAATTTATATTTGCATTCCTTTCTTCTACTGCTTGATCTTTACTTCTCTTGCAATTGGATTCTGAATTTGGATCTAGGAAGGCATTGAGATCTAGACTTGGTTATCTAGTATCTTGGGTCCTGAGATCTAGAGTTTTCATTTTAATTTCTCTGTTGAACGCTTCTTCAAGCAATTTACGTTTCCAGTTGAGATCCGTTTCATTTTAATTCCTCTTTTACTTCTCTGCTTTTTGAGATTTACTTTTCTCTGTTTAATTTCTGCAAATCCAATTCCCAATTCCCTTTACAATTCAAGCCATTTACATTTCTTGCACTTTAAGATTCTGCAATTTACATTTCTTGCGATCTAAGTTTCTGCAATTTATATTACTTGCACTTTAAGATTCAGCCTCTTTAATTTCTCTGCACTTTAAATTCTTGTCAATTGTCCCTCTCCCTTTTTAATTTCATGCAATTTAGCTTCTGTCGAATACAAACCACTCAAATCAACTCTTGATTCACTTGACTAAATTAACCACTAAACTAAAATTGCTCAATCCTTCAATCCCTGTGGGATCGACCTCACTCCCGTGAGTTTTATTACTTGATGCGACCCGGTGCACTTGCCGGTTAGATTTGTGTATTTGGAATTCGTTTTCCGAAAATACACATCAAGTTTTTGGCGCCGTTGCCAGGGATTGAAATAGATTGACAATGATTAAGTGAAGTGGAGATCTAGATCAAGCACTTTTTCTTTTCTGTTTCTCTAATTTTTGACTGACACACTAACTGTTTAAAATTTTGCTTAAACTAAACTTCATTCTAGCAATAGATTGAAGTGTTACTGGTGGTGTTTATTTTGTTTTGTTTGTATGTCAGGTACAGGGAGATCCATTCCTGTTTTATCTGAAACTGACCAGAGAACTCTTAGAATATCACGAGATGGAAGAATCTGAGGAAGAATATCACGAGATGGAAGGAGATCCATCTAATCCAGGAGGAGGGGTTAACAATAACCCACAACAGAGGAGAGTACTGGCCTCCTATACCTTTGCAAATGCTAGACATTGTGGAAGCAGCATTCTCACCCCTAATGTCAATGCAAATAACTTTGAACTGAAGCCACAACTCATCACATTGGTCCAAAACAACTGCTCGTTTGGGGGAGGACCATTGGAGGATCCAAATCAACATCTATCTACCTTCTTAAGGATTTGTGACACTGTCAAATCCAATGGCGTGAATCCTGAAACTTACAAGCATCTGCTGTTCCCGTTCTCATTAAGGGACAAGGCCGCACAATGGCTTGACACTTTTCCCCAAGGAAGTATCACTAGTTGGGATGACTTGGTGACTAAATTTCTAGCCAAATTCTACCCACCCCAAAGAGTCATCAGGCTGAAAACTGAGGTGCAGACATTCACACAATTAGATGCCGAATCCTTGTATGAAGCATGGGAGAGGTACAAAGCCTTAATCAGAAAGTGTCCTCCAGAGATGTTCAATGAATGGGACGTGCTGCAAAATTTCTATGAAGGCCTGACATTGAAATCACAGAATGAAGTGTATGGTGACACATACAACCCATCTTGGAAGAACCACCCAAACCTCAGATGGGGAGACAATCACAACCAAAACTAACAACCATGGCAGAGGAACTCAAACCAAAACACTTCAATTAACAACCAAAACCACAACCAGCAGCAAACTATCCAAAACCCTTACAAAAAACCTCAAAACAACTACCCCAACCCCAACCATTACCAATCCAATAACCAACCCACCAACCAAAATGCCCACCATCCACCATCCACATCTCACAACCCACCACAAGCATCACCTGAATCTCAAAGACTCACTAACTTGGAAACTTTGATAGACAAAATGTTGAAACACCAGGAAATGACAACCAAGAACTATGAAGCCTTCATGAAGAGCCTAGAGAGGCAGATTGGGCAAATCTCCAAGCAGATTTCTGTTGAGAGACCTTCAAGCTCACTGCCGAGTGACACAATCCAAATCCTAAGGAAGAATGCAAGGCGATACAATTAAGGAGTGGGAGAACATTGATGAGCAACAATGACACTACAAAGAAGCAAGCAGAGAGCAGCAAAAGACCAATAGAAGATGAAAAGCAAACAAAGGCAGATGAAGCCAAGGATCAAGTTGTGATACCAAGCAAGAGCACTGAGAAACACAAAGAGAAGAACAACCAACCACACAATTCAAAAGAAGTGATTCAGGGACAGCAGCAAGTAAGAAAGAGCATCACACCTCCACTGCCATATCGCCAGAGATTCAACAAAGAGACTAAGGACTAACATTTTCATAAGTTCCTTGAGACTTTCAAAAAGCTGGAAATCAATATTCCCTTAGCTGAAGCACTTGAGCAAATGCCTCTGTATGCCAAGTTTTTGAAGGAGCTTATCAATAAGAAAAGAAGTTGGCTTGAGAAGGAAACCGTGTTACTCACCGAGGAATGCAGTGCTGTGATTCAAAGGGGAATTCCACCAAAACTCAAGGATCCAGGAAGCTTTGTAGTCTCATGCACCATTGGCAGAATAGTTCTCAACAAAGCTCTCTGTGACCTTGGTGCCAGTATCAACTTAATGCCTCTCTCAATAATGAGAAAGCTTGCCATAGAAGAACTTAAACCCACCAGGATGTCGTTGGTCATGGCTGACAGATCAATCAAAACACCCAATGGAATTGTGGAGAATCTGTTGGTGAAGGTTGGAGAGTTTATTTTCCCAGCAGATTTTGTGATTTTGGATACTGAAGAGGAAGGAAACAATTCAATCATTTTAGGAAGGCCATTTCTAGCTACAGCAAGAGCCATCATTGATGTAGAAAAAGGAGAAATGATCTCAGGGTCCACAATGAACAAATGGTCATAAATGTTTTCAAGTCAATGCAACACATTCCTGAGCAAGAGGATTACATGAGAGTGGATATGATAGAGAGTTTGGTGGAAGAAATGCTGGAAGAAAATCCTCAAGAGCAAGAAGGAAATCAAGGGACAACAGAGGAACAAGTAGCTGAGACTTCTATTGAGCAAGATGAAAAACAAGACAAGAAGGAAGAAGTACGAAAACAAGAACTGAAGCCATTACCCACCCATCTCAAATATGCATTCCTTGGCACATCGGAAAGCTTCCCAGTGATCATTACTTCATCCCTGACAAAAAAGGAAGAAGGAGAACTTCTTGATGTACTCAAAGCTCACAAAGATGCTTTGGGATGGACCATTGATGATCTGAAAGGCATCAGCCCTGCAGTGTGTATGCATAAGATCCTCTTGGAGGATAATTCCAAACCAGTGGTTCAACCTCAAAGAAGGCTAAATCCCACAATGAAGGAAGTTGTCCAGAAGGAAGTAATGAAGTTGTGAAGACCGCCTTCACATGTCCATTCGGAGTTTTTGCATACAGGAGGATGCCATTTGGGTTATGCAACGCCCCAGCCACATTTCAGAGGTGTATGCTTTCCATTTTCTCTGATATGGTTGAAATATTTTTAGAGGTCTTCATGGACGACTTTTCTATTTTTGGTGATAATTTCAACACTTGCCTGAACCATCTAACTCTTGTCTTGAAACGATGCCAAGAAAGTAATTTGGTTTTGAACTGGGAGAAGTGCCATTTCATGGTACCCGAGGGAATTGTTCTTGGTCATAAGGTTTCAAGAAAAGGGATAGAGGTTGACAAGGCAAAGGTTAAGATCATAGAAAAACTCTCTCCACCAGCTAATGTGAAATCTGTTAGAAGTTTCTTGGGGCATGCAGGATTTTATAGAAGATTTATCAAGGATTTTTCAAAAATAGCCAAGCCTTTGAGTAATCTATTAATGCTAGATAATCCTTTTGTGTTTGATGAAAACTGCCGGCATGCCTTTAAAACTTTAAAAAACAGACTCACAACAGCACCAATCATCACACCCCCAGATTGGAAACTGCCTTTTGAACTCATGTGTGATGCAAGTGACCTTGCAATTGGTGCTGTACTTGGACAAAAGAAGGGAAACCTGCATCATGTCATATATTATGCAAGTAAAGTGTTGAATGAGGCCCAAAAAAATTACACCACAATAGAAAAAGAATTGTTAGCTGTAGTCTATGCATTTGATAAGTTTAGATCATACTTGATAGGATCCAAAATTGTGGTTTATGCTGACCATGCTGCCCTTAAGTATTTGATGTCAAAGCAGGATGTTAAACCAAGACTTATCAGGTGGATATTACTCCTACAAGAGTTTGATATTGAGGTAAAGGACAGGAAGGGCACTGAGAACCGGGTTGCTGATCATTTGTCAAGGCTACCACAAGAAACAATTCAAAAAGCCTCCCAGCCCATGAATGAAAGCTTCCCAGATGAGCACCTTTTGCAGATCCAGCAAGCACCTTGGTTTGCTGACATAGCAAACTACAAAGTGGGAAGGAAGATACCTCAAGAGTTCTCTAAGCAACAAGTAAAGAAGTTAATCAATGAGGGAAGGAAATTTTTATGGGATGAACCCTTCCTGTTCAAGAGATGTTCTGATGGAGTAATTAGAAGGTGTGTTCCTAAGAGTGAAATGAGGGATATCTTGTGGCATTGCCATGGTTCAGCTTATGGTGGACACTTTGGCCCAGAAAGAACAGCTGCAAAGATACTGCAGAGTGGCTTCTATTGGCCAACTATCTTCAAGGATGCCAGAGAGTATGTTCACCAATGTAATGAATGCCAGAGAGCAGGAGGACTGACAAGAAGGAATGAGATGCCTCAAAACTTCATCTTGGAATTGGAATTATTTGATCTATGGGGAATTGATTTCATGGGACCCTTTTCCCCTTCCTATTCTTTCAGATATATCTTAGTAGCAGTGGAGTACGTCTCAAAGTGGGTGGAAGCTATAGCCACAACCACTTGTGATGCACAGATTGTCCTCCAATTCCTTAAAAAGCACATTTTCACAAGATATGGAGTGCCCAAGGGTCTTGTTAGTGATGGTGGTGGTCACTTTTGCAACAAACAAATGGAGAAACTCCTCCACAAATATGGAGTAATCCATAAAGTAGCCACACCTTACCACCCTCAGACTAATGGCCAGGCTGAACTAGCAAATAGGGAATTAAAGAAGATCCTAGAGAAAACAGTGGGAAGCATAAGAAAAGATTGGGCTAGGAAGCTAGAAGATGCATTATGGGCATATAGGACAGCTTTCAAAACTCCTATTGGCAAGTCACCCTTTCAGCTATTGTATGGCAAATCCTGCCACCTCCCTGTAGAGCTTGAACACAGAGCCTTTTGGGCCACTAAACTCCTCAACCTTGATTCCCAAGCTGCAGGAGAGAAAAGGTTGTTACAACTAAATGAGTTGGATGAATTCAGACTAGAAGCCTATGAGAGTGCTAAGATATACAAGGAAAGAGCTAAGAGGTGGCACGATAAGAAGATCACAAAGAAGGAGTTCAAGCCAGGACAGCAAGTGCTCCTGTATAACTCAAGGCTTAAGATATTCCCTGGCAAACTTAAGTCTAAGTGGACTGGCCCATACTTGGTGACAAAGGTTTTTCCTTATGGGAATATTGAATTGCTAGATGAAGCAACAAATAGTCAATTCACAGCAAATGGTCACAGAGCAAAGCTGTACTTGGGAGGAAAATGGGATAAGGAAAAAGAGGTTCAGAGCCTACAACCTTCTTGAAAAGAATTGAAGGATGTCAAGCTAATGACAATAAAGAAGCACTTGTTGGGAGGCAACCCAACCTGAGGTAATTTTCTTTTCATAGCTATTTCAATAAAAAGGTTAAATGATTGGTATGTATTGCAAGGAGCTAAGTTTGGTTTTTCAAACCAAAACAATTAAAGGGAGAATAAAGGATTCTAAGTTTGGTGTTCCACCAAAATCTCATTTAAAAGCATATTCTCACCTTCTGCACAAAGGGTTACTAGCTTCAAGCAATCTGATAAATCATTTAATCATTGTCTGTTTCTAGTTTTTAGTTTTATTACCTTTAGCAAAGACTTAGATTTTCACATATGGTTATTTTAATGCATAAGAAACACGGCAAGGGACTAAATTTAGTGTTCACACACCAAAGTAAGTTCAAAAGCCTACAAGAAAGTCTTGCACACTAACCAGTCACCTAAGGGCTTGAGAAACAAGCAACTTTCATTAACACTGTAGGAATTCAATCACTCTCTTGGGAGGACTACACACCATTAGCTAAGAGAAAGAAGAAGAAGCCACCAAGAGGTTGTATTGTCACTTAACTCCATCAGCATTGAATTGCTCTAAATTGGAAGTGTGAATATGCCCATCTTAACAGTAACTGTTAGTTTAGTAGTCTTGGCATCATTTCTGTTTCAATTTCAAATAAGTAAGCTAGCCTAAGTGTATGATTGTATGTTTACTTTCACTTAACAAAAAGCATGCTTTGTCCCCTGCATCTTTAATTCAATAAAAGAAATGTTTGAATGTGAACTAAGATAGTTCTTTGTTAGATAGAAGTACAATAAAAGTAAGTGGTGGTATGTATGTGTGATTGTATGATAGCTCACTTTTAGTGAATAAAAGAACTAGGATGTCTCCTTCTAAGTAGAAAGTGACCTATTGTCTATGAATCTCAATCAAATAAAAGTCGGATCATCAGCTGAAAGTCCACTATCAAGAGCAACCTAACTACAAGGCATTTAGTAACCCAAAGAGGTGCTGCGCATCAATGTTTTAAGAAGGAATGTGAGTGATGACAAGTCATCTTAGCCTAGTTTCACTAGCCTTTTTCTTTTGTTTTCAATTGAATTATGCACTTTCTTGAGCCATAAGCAAGCCAATTGGGTAGATTTTCATGTTTCCTTTGATTTAATCAACCATGTATGAATTCATGCAATTTCATGAGCGTTGGAGCAAACGTTAGACCCCTAACTTTTGCCCCAACATTGGTATCAGCAAAACAAGGGTGCTGATGTAAAAAGTTGGAGCAAAAGTTAGACCCTAACTTTTACTCAAGCTTTCATGATTCCAACCCGGTTCAATTCGGTTCTTCTCCAAACTCCAAGAGCAATCAACCAAGGCCTCTCTCAACCCAATTCCACCAAGAGCAAAGGCCCAGTTGAAGGCTTGAAGACCATTTGAAGAAAGTGTATAAATAGATTAGAATTTAAGTTTTAAGGGAGCTTCCCTTGGAGTTTTCAGAAGAGCTTTCTTTTCTGGTTTGATTGAGAGCTCACCTTTACATTTCTTAGCATTGTTGTTTTAATTCAAGAGAATTTGGGAGGAGAATTGATCTCTCTTCTTCCTTGTTCTTGCCCAGCACTCTTTACTTTTCTTGTCTTGGATTTTGGGGGGAGAATTGAAGAAATTCTGTTTCAATCTCACCTTGGAATCTTGTTTAATTTTCTGCTTAATTGAATTTCAGTTTCGGTTAATTGCTTTTCATCAACTTTCTTTGCAATTTACATTTTCTTTGCAATTGTTCTTGATTGGATCTAGGAAGGCATTGAGATCTAGACTTGGCTTTCTAGTCTCTTGGGTCCTGAGATCCGGATTTCCCATTTCCCATTCGGAAGAGTTGAAAACATCCCAGAGGAAAAAGGTTTGAGCCAAAGTTTGCCTTAAACTTTAGCTCAAACTTTTAGAAGAATTGAAAACACCCTGGAGGAAAAAGCTTGAGCCAATGTTTGCCTCAAACTTTTTGACAAATGTTGGCATCACAAAACCAACACCCTGGAGGAGAAAAGCTTGCGCCAACGTTTGCCTCAAGCTTTTTGGCAAAAGTTGGCGCCACACTTGCACACCCTAGAGGAGAAAAGCTTGCGCCAACGTTTGCCTCAAGCTTTTTGGCAAACGTTGGCGCCACACATATACACAAGGGAACCAACGTTTGAGCAAAAGTTTGACCTCAAACTTTAGCCCAAACATTGGTATCAGCAAAAAGAGGGCAGCTGGTATAAAAAGTTTGAGTAAAAGTTTGCCTCAAACTTTTACTCAAGCTTTTATGATTTACAACCCGGTTCACAATGGATCTTTCTCCAACTCCAAGAGCAATCAACCAAGGCCTTTATCAACCCAATAACATCAAGAGCAAAGGCCCAATTCAAGGCTTGAAGACCATTTGAAGAAAGTGTATAAATAGCTTAGGATTTAAGTTTTAGGGGGGCTTTCGAGGGAGTTTTGCTGAGTAGTTTTGGAGAGCTTTTGGTTTTGAATTGTTTGGAGTTTCTGAGTTTCGGAGTAGGAGAATTGAATTCTTTTCCTCTTAGTTTTCTTGTTTTCAATTGCAATTACTCTTTGTTTGAATCTTGGGTGTTGGAGAATTGAAGAAATTCTATTTCAATCTCACCCTGAGATCTCTCTGTTTCATTTACTGCACTTTCTGAGAAATTTATATTTGCATTCCTTTCTTCTACTGCTTGATCTTTACTTCTCTTGCAATTGGATTCTGAATTTGGATCTAGGAAGGCATTGAGATCTAGACTTGGTTATCTAGTCTCTTGGGTCCTGAGATTTGGAGTTTTCATTTTAATTTCTCTGTTGAACGCTTCTTCAAGAAATTTACGTTTCCAGTTGAGATCTGTTTCATTTTAATTCCTCTTTTACTTCTCTGCTTGTTGAGATTTACTTTTCTCTGTTTAATTTCTGCAAATCCAATTCCCAATTCCCTTTACAATTCAAGCCATTTACATTTCTTGCACTTTAAGATTCTACAATTTACATTTCTTGCAATCTAAGTTTCTGCAATTTATATTACTTGCACTTTAAGATTCAGCCTCTTTAATTTCTCTGCACTTTAAATTCTTGTCAATTGTCCCTCTCCCTTTTTAATTTCATGCAATTTAGCTTCTGTCAAATACAAATCACTCAAATCAACTCTTGATTCGCTTGACTAAATCAACCACTAAACTAAAATTGCTCAATCCTTCAATCCCTGTGGGATCGACCTCACTCCCGTGAGTTTTATTACTTGATGCGACCCAATATATAATTTGCTTCAGATTAGAAGGCCCAAAATAGGCGTCCAATGCCAGCTTCTTGCCCCCTTCCTGGCGTCCAGCGCCCAAGAGCAGAGACCGGCATCCAAACGCCCAATGAGGACCCCCTAGCCAGCATTTCACCCCTAAAAAGCCTCATAGCAAGTGGATCTCATCAAAGCTCAGCCCAAACATTCACCAAGTGGGCCCTAGAAGTGGATTTTAGCACTAAATAGACTGTTTTATCCTTACTAGTCATCTGTTTAGTATTTAAAGTGTATTTTACATAATCTACAAACATCACGCATACTATTCAGCCCTATTTTTGTTTTCCCTTGTATTTTACTTTCAGTATGAGTTTCTAAACCTCCTAGGTTGAGGGGAGGAGCCCTGCTGAGTCCTATGAATTAATAAAAGTACTACTGTTTCTCTTCGATCCATGTTTGACTAATTCTAAGATGTATATTCGTACTTCATCGTGGTGAATAGAATGATCTGACAAATTAGCTCTATTCATCACATTAAGACGAACGTGCCTGATAAACACCCGCGTTTACTTGGGTTCAGAATGCCTCTTAAAACGGACAATGATGAACCAACAGCTTGAATATGCCTCTCTCAGACGGCTAATCTACGACTTCATTGGGGACTTCTCGAGACATCAGTTCAGCCGATTTCTAGGGAGATTAGGGTCTCTGTGGTAGAGGCTAGAATCCATAAAAGCAGCGTTCTCTGATTCGGAAGATTCGACTTTGTCTGTGGCGTTTTGAGTAGGATCATTAAGGAGAATGGCCTGTACGAGCTTCACCCTCAATCAGAATGGATCTGCACTAAACCTGGGGTTCAGATCTAGAGGAGTATTGGCAGCTGCTCAAACCAGTATCAATCACATACAACCATCCATTGAAGAAATCACTCACAAGTAAAAGAAACAGTACTACCAGAGTTAATTCAGAAAGACAAAGCAACTCCAATCCTCAACTCTATTCGTCTCACTGATTTAATCCAATTGGTTTTATCCCTTTCAAGTCAACTCTATTCCTATTATTTAACCCATAATCCTAATACAACTCCGTATCCAACAACCAAGTCTTCTGATCTGCCTGACTAAGATCTACAAGATAACCATAGATTACTTCAAGCCACAATCCTCGTGGGATCGACCTTGACTCACTCAGGTATTACTTGGATGACCCAGTGTACTTGCTAGTACAATAGTACAAAAGTGTGGGGATTCGTGCTACCACTAAGTTCTAGAATTCAAATTCAAAACTAAAAACTAATCTTATCTTTAGGAGAGATAGGATAACTGCTTATCTTTCGGAGAGAAAGATAATCTATTGACTTTAATTCAAATTTAAAAAGGACAATTCAAATCAAATACTAATACCAAATCTTTTATGATTCTAAAGAGAATTAATAACTAATCTTCTAGATCTTCAACTCTTCTGAATGTGATTGAGGCTTTTGATGATGTGGATAATTAAGTTTGGGCCTTAATTGTTGCATCCTGAGAGTTGGAATACACTGGGCTTGCATTTTGAGTTGTGTGGGGTGCTATTTTTTTGTATCCCAATGATAATGGTGGTACAAGGCTGAAACTAAATGTCTACTATAGACATATGCATATCATTCTTAAGTGCTGGATGCTAGCATTCCAACGCAACTCTAACCGCCTCATTTGGATCTCTATAGCTCAAGTTATGACCACTTGAGCATGAAGAGATTAGGGCTAGGAAGGAGGCCGTGGGGCATGGGCCTTGTGTCCGCCATTTGCTTGTGTGGCTTAAGTTCCTCAGGCCATGCTTTTTGGGCCATGCTTATTGGGGCACGCTTCTATTTTCTTTATGCTTTCTTGGTGAAAAGGCATCGATTCTTGCCATTTTTTAGCCCAAAATTTTTTAAAATATAAAAATACTATCCCAACTCCAAATATTTGATTAATTATTAAATTCTACGGGAAATCATAAGAAATTTAATTAAAAACCTAAGAAAATAAAGAAAAAAAGAATCCTAAAAATTGCTTAAGATGACGTGTCATCACAACACCACACTTAAAACTTTGCTTGTCCTCAAGAAAAAAGAAAGATAAACGGAGTTTAGCTTAATGAAAAAGATTTGAAAGTCTTTTAAGATTGAAAACAAAAGTGGGGTTTATGATAATTATTTATGGTTACACTTGACTTCTCTTATCCTTCATGAATCTTGCATACTTAGGATTAGGAATTTTTAGAAAATGTAATTCGAATATATTATGAGATTTCTTTTGAATTTGTATGACTTGGAGGCAGTTACTTTTTATTTGAATTAGAAAAAAGATCTTCGTGGTTTTTTACTCTAAGGGTTCTGTCACATGGCCACTTTTAGTGGGTTTTCCTTGGCACAATCACTCCTCAAGCACATATAAATAGGGTTTCGATCCAGACATCGATGCCCAGAGCCTCTTTGGACTTCTAAATATTTTTTCTTAAGGCAACTCTTTAAACGGACTTTTAATCGATGACCTCGGTCCAGTTGGCCCAAGTTACCAGGTAATAAAGCACCCCACGGATTTACTGACCCAAGTCTATCCTTAGAACAAAAACACCATAGACACATAATTGGATCCCAATCATTGGTGGTCAGAGCCTTGGAACTTTTATTTTTTGATCTTACCTTTTTTTATTTTATTTTTCACTACTCTAAGGAATTGATGATCGAAATCTTATAATACTTCTTTAAACTTCAATTCATGAAGATTCTTCTTCTACTTCCGCAAGATTCAAGCATTTCAGATCTCTTCAAATACAGCCACACATTTTTAATTTAAGAACCAAAAATTTATTAGTCGTTTAATTAGAATAAAATAATAAATTAAATGTCCAGAATAGGATAAAAAATTTAGAAATATTAATTTAAAAACTTAAAGGTGAGATTTTGATTCAACAAATTTTTTCGAGTGAGAAAATATACTTTTCTACGGAAAAGCGTAAAAATGCGTACCGGTAATTTAGCCAGCATTATTGGCTTAAGTTTGTCCGGTACTATGTGTGAGAAAATAAAAATTGCAGAAATGCTTAGGACGGTATTTAGAATTGAAAGCCGGTCACTTATTCTAAAGGTTTTGACACGAAGTTGGGCAAAATAAACCAAAAACCTAAACTGGTTGGACCAGGCCCAAGCCCAACATTTATATACATCACTAAAGAGGCATTTCAGCCTCATTTCAGCAATTGAGAGATAGGGTAACGTTGGTGAGAAGAGAGGAAGAGGGGTAAGGGTTTCAGTATTCACCCAGGTGCGTACGAACCCTACACTCTCATACAGCAGTACCAGCAAGTGCACTGGGTCATCTAAGTAATACCTGAGTGAGTCAAGGTCGATCCCACGAGGATTGTGGCTTGAAGCAAGCTACGGTTATCTTGCAGGTCTTAGTCAGGCAGATCATAGGGAGTTGTTGAAACCTTGAATGATTATATGTCATATATGGAGTTGTAAGAGTAATGATTGAAAGGAATACTGAATTGTAATAAATGATAGGAATAGGGTTAAGGCTCAGAGTTGCATTGTCTTTCGCAATTAACTCTGGTACTACTGTCTTCTCTGAATGTGAATGATCTTCTTCTATGGCAGGCTGTATGTGATCAAAGCCATTGCTCATGGTCATTGATCTCCTCTGCTACAGATTGAACGCCATTGGCCGTGGTCATCCAATCTGACAAAGGGTGAAGCGCATAGCAGTCCATTCTCTTGGCGATCCTACTCAAAATGCCACAGACAAGGTCGAATCTTCCGAATCAGAGGATGTTGCTTCTTAGGATTCTCGCCTATACCATGAAGACCCTAATCTCCCTGGAAATTGGCTGAACTGGTGTCTCGAGAAGTCCCCAACGAAGTCGTGGATTAACCATCTGAGAGATGTATAAACATAGCTGTTGGCTCGTGCTTTCCTGCCAAGTATTCACACGAACCCAAGTAGACGCGGGTGTTTGTCAGGTAAGTTTGTCTTAATGTGATGAACAGAGCTAATTGGTTAGATCATCCTAATCACCACGATGAAGATCGGATTATACATCTTAGAGATAGATCAAACACGGATTGAAGAAGAAACAGTAATACTTTTATTAATTCATAGGACTCAGTAAGGCTCGTACCCTCAACCTAGGAGGTTTAGAAACTCATACTGAAGTAAAAACACAATGTAAAACGTGAATAATGCTGAATGTTCAAGAGATTGTTCTAAATTACATAAACGAAATCCCTTAAATACTAAACAAATGACTAGTAAGGGTAAAATAGTCTTTTTAGTGCTAAAATCCACTTCTAAGGCCCACTTAGTGAGTGTTTGGGGTGAGTTTTGATGAGATCCACGTGCTATGATGTCTCTGGGGTGTGGAACGCCAGCTAGGGGGTCCTCTTTGGGCCTTTATATATTGGTCTCTGCTCTTTTGGGCGCTGGACGCCTGGAAGGGGGCAGGAAGCTAGCATTGGATGTCAGTTTTAGGACTTTTAATCTGAAGAAAAGTATAGACTATTCTATATTTCTGGAAAGCTCTGGAAGGAAGCTTTCCATTGCCATTGAGAATGCTCAATTTGGACTTCTGTACCTCCAGAAAATCTCTTCTGAGTGCAAGGAGGTCAGATTTGGACAGCATCTGCTCAGATCTGGACAGCATCTACAGTGCTTTCTCTGTCTCTGAATCAGACTTCTGCTCCAGCTCCTCAATTTCAGCCAGAAAATATCTGAAATTGTCCAAAAACACAAAAACTCATTGTAGAATTCAAAAATGTGAATTTAACACTAAAACCTATAAAAACTCAATAAAAACTACTAAAAACAATATGAAAGTGATGCCAAAAAGCGTATAAAATATCTGCTCATCACAGCACCAAACTTAAACTGTTGCTTATCTCCAAGCAACTAAAAACACAGTAGGATAAAAAAGGAAAATTAAGATACAATAAATTTCAAAGTTTCAAATGAAGCATAGTTAAAATCAGATGAGCGGGACTTAGTAGCTTTTTGCTTCTGAATAGTTTTAGCATCTCACTATCCATTGAAACTTAGAGATGTTGGCATCCTTAGGAACTTAGAATCCAGATAATATTATTGACTTTCCTAGTTAAGCTTATTTTGATTCTTGAACACAGCTTTCAGAGTCTTGGCCGTGACCCTAAATACCTTGTTTTCCAGTATTACCACCAGATACAATAATGCCACACTTTAACTAGGTGAACCTTTTCAGATTGTGACTCAGCTTTGCTAGAGTCCCTAGATAGAGGTGTCCAGAGTTCTTAAGCACACTCTTTTTGCTTTGGACCACGACTTTAACCGCTCAGTCTCAAGCTTTTCACTTGACACCTTCACGCCACAAACACATGGTTAGGGACAGCTTGGTTTAGCCGCTTAGGCCAGGATTTTATTTCTTTAGGCCCTCCTAACCACTGATGCTCAAAGCCTTGGGTCCTTTTACCCTTGCCTTTTGGTTTAAAGGGTTACTGGCTTTTTCAATCCGCCCTCCTTTTTCTGTATTTTTGGGCAGTAATGGATTTTTCTACTTTTTATTTTTTTCTTTTCGCCATTTCTTTCTTTCTTTTTTTCGCATGCATAATAATTTTTTTCCTTTGCAACATGCTTTTTCTTTTGCTTTTGTTGCTTTTTCTTACTTCAAGAATCAATTTTTAGATTTTTCAGATTATCAATAATATTTTTCCTTTTTCCTTATTCTTTCAAGAGCCAACATTCTAAAATTTCAACTTCAAATATGCACTGTTTAATCATACATTCAGAAAACAAAAGCAAATGACACCACATCAAACTAATTAAACTAATCATATTTTAAACTTGAAATTCATGCATCTCTCAATTCTTTTCAAAAAATAAATTTTAAGCAAGGTGAGAGATATATGGAATATTTTACAACTTTAAGGCATCAATGCAAATGATCATGCAACTAGAACAAGAGAACAGATAAAACATAACAGAAAATAGAAAAATAAAATAGGAAAGGGGTGTAAAGAGAACGAATTTTCCTGAATAATGGTGGCTAGTGCTCCTCCTTGAGGATCCTATGTAGTGCTTGATCTTTTCAATGTCACTCCTTTGTCTTTATTGAGGCGGCTGCACAGGCTCTTGTGCATGCTTCCTAGTTTGCTCCATCCTCTTCTTCCATACTTAAGAGTGGTAGAAGTCAAAAAGCAAAGCTTTTGCAACACCAAACTTAAGAGTTTTGCTTGTCCTTGAGCAAAGTAGGGTAGAAGAAGATGGGGTAGGTGGAGCTTCTATAGGACCTACAGGTCCTGAGAGGCTGGAAAATCCAGTTTTCCTGCTTCTCTGCATTGGCATTTGAACGCCCAGGGGCTGCTCCCTGGCTGGCGTTCAACGCCAGCAATGCTGCCCATGATGGGTGTTGAACGCCCAGCAGGGATACCCTGGCTGGTGTTTAACTTTGATACTCCATCCATAGTGTTCTATTTTCACTGCTGTGCAATTATGTCTCTTGAATGTTACATATGATCATGACTCTGACAACTGAAAGAAAAACAAAATAAAAGAAAATAAATATGGTTAAGTTAGGTCGGGTTGCCTCCCAACAAGTGCTTCTTTAACGTCATTAGCTTGACGGTTAGCTCCTTAAGGAAGTGAGTATGGGCTCCTTACAGTGAACTTTTTTCCTGTCCTCTCATGAATGAGCTCTACATGCTCTAGAGATAGGACACGACTCACTGTATGTGGTAGGACTGGATTCTTTGTGAGGACAACTCTCATGCCAGGTGAGAGGCCTTTAGTTGGGACTTTCTTGTCCCTCCAGCCTTTAGGTACTTTCTTTTTAGCATCTTTGTGCTTAGAGCTTATTGAGGGCTGCCCAACATCAAACTTATAATTAATGTCTGGGGGCTCTGCAGAGCTTTGCATAGAAAGAGAGGGTTGGCACACTAGGTGTTGCACAGTTATCTCTCTTTTAAAGGCAGAATTGGGATGAGGTATCTTGAATAAGATGTGATCCTCCCTTAACTTTAGGGTCATTTCTCCCTTAGCCACATCAATGATAGCATTGGCTGTGGCTAGGAAAGGTCTTCCAAGGATGACACAGTCATCCTAATCCTCTCCTATATCCAAGACTATGAAGTTTGCAGGGATATAGTGGTTTTCAACTTTAACCAGGACATCCTCCACTAAGCCATATGGCTTCTTCATGGTCTTGTCTGCCATCTCTAAGGAGATGTGTGTAGCTTGTACCTCAAGGATTTCCAACTTCTCCATTACAAAGAGCGTCATGAGGTTAATTCTTGACCCTAGGTCACACAGAGCCTTATCAATAGTCATGGTGCCTATGGTGCAAGGGATCAGAAAGCATCCAGAATCTGGAAGCTTCTGAGGTAGCTCTTGCTGAACCAAAGCATAGAGTTCTTTGGTGAGCAGTGGAGGTTCTTTCTCCAGAGGCTTTGTACCAAATATCTTGGTATTTAGTTTCATTAGAACTCTTAGGTACCAAGCAACTTGCTCTTCCCTAGTGTCTTCATCCTTATCTGAGGATGAATAGTCATCAGAACTCATACACTGTAGAAGTGCATTCAAAGGAACCTCAATTGTCTTTATGGTTTCCTTTGGTTCTGGGCTAGAGGGTTCTTGAGTGGGATTTAGGCACTCAAAGGGTGTGCATTCATTGGCGTTCAACGCCAGCTCTATCAGCTTATTGGACGTTGAACGCCCATGCTGTCCACCTTGACTAGCATTAAACGCCAGTCCCTCTAGCATTCTGGGCGTTGAACACCTAGTAGGGATGTCCTTACTGGCGTTCAACGCCAGCTTCCTTGGGGTGGTGGGCGTTGAACGCCCAGTGAGGGGTTTCTCAATGGCGTTTAGCGCCAGAGAGCCTAGGTGTTTAGGCATTGAATGCCCAGCTTGTGCTCCCTGGCTGGCATTCAACACCAGCTTTTCTGCCAGGATGGGCGTTAAACACCTAGTGAGGGAGTCCTTACTGGCGTTTAACGCCAGGCTTGCTGCCATTGTGGGCGTTGAATGCCCAGTGAGGACTTCCTCACTAGCGTTCAACGTAACCCCATTCTCCTCTGATTTGGCCTCTACCTCCATGGTATGGCCTTGCACTCTTCTCTAGGATTAACCTCAGTATTACTAGGAAGAGTGTTAGGAAGAGTCTCAGAGATCCTCTTGCTCAGTTAACCAACCTGTACCTCCAAGTTTCTAATGGAGGACCTTGTTTCATTAATAAAACTATGGGTGGTCATAGTGAGGCTGGAAACCATAATGGCTAAGTCAGAAAGGCTCTGCTTAGGGGTCTCCATATTCCCTTGAGAAGATAGGAATGGTGTTCTGTTATTGAACCTATTCTGGTTCCTACCACCTTGATTGAAACCTTGCTGAGGTTTCTGTTTATCCTTCCATGAGAGGTTAGGATGGTTCCTCCATGAAGGGTTGTAAGTGTTTTTGATGGTATTTTTGTGGAAAACTGAATTTTCCAAAACACCAAAAACTCACCGGCAAGTGTACCGGGTCGTATCAAGTAGTAAAACTCACTTAGAGTGAGGTCGATCCCACAGGGATTGATGGATCAAGCAACTTTAGTGGGTGATTAGTTTAGTCAAGCTAACATTGAAGTGAAATTGGTTGAAATGTAGCCAACAGAAAGTAAATTGACAAGAATTTAAAGTTGCAGAAAGCAAATGAGCGAAATCTTAAAGTGCAAGAAATGTAAATTGCAAGAATCTTAAATGACAAGAAATGTAAATTGCATGAAATATAAAGGGGAGTGGGTGCTGGAAATTAAAGAAAGCAGTAGATCAAGCAAATGGAAATGTAAATGTGCAGGAAATATAAAAGGAACTGGGTGCTGGGAGCAATGTAAAACAGAGAAGCAAAATTTCAGTGAATAAGAACTTAGAGCAATTGCAGGAAATGTAAATTGGAAGCAATGAAACAGAAAGTAAAAATGCTTGGAGAATTTTAAAAACAGAAAAGCAATGCTTAATTTGCAGCAATTTAAAGGTGGTTCAAGATCTCAGGAGTGGAAGAGACTAGATAACAAGTCTAGATCTCAAATCCTTCCTTGATCCAACAAGAACAATTGCAAAAGAAATAAAGAAAAGTAAATTGCAGAAAGAGTAGAAGAAGAAGCTGCAGATGGAGAATGAAAACATAATTCCTTCCAATCTCAATCCAAAATTTCAAGACAGAAAAGAAAAATAAGAGAGAAAGCAAAATGAAAACTAAAAAGTGCCAAACTCCCTATTGGAGCTAGCCTCCATACAATTGAGCCCCCTTACAAAGATGAAAATGATGCCTTATATAGGCTTTACAACATAAAATGAAATTGAAATGAAAAACAAATTAAATGAAAATCTTAATTCTAGCTTGTTCTTGTGCCTTTGAGTGATGATGTGGGCTTTGCTTGCTTTGGATTTGAAGAGAGATGGGTTTATTTGGCCTTGGTTTAATTGGTGAAGAATTGAATTAAATTTCATTTTTGGACCAAGAATATGCCATGAGACACTCCCAGGGCACGGCTCAGTTGAAAAAGTTAACTGAGCACTCAATCCTCGCTTTTGGCCTTGCAATTTGTTGCGCACCAAGCCTTGCTTGTGGGTGGCCTCGATAAAGCTCAGTTACTTTACTTAACCGAGCGCCCTTGTGCCTTTGAGATGAACTCCACCTTCGAATCATGGTGAGCACCCTTTTGTGGCCAATTTCCTTGCTAAAGTAGTAGCGCTTCCTCCTTGCTCCCTTATGCACACAGTTCGAGCCTTGCTGAGTGAAATTTTGTGTGAAGTAGCGCCTTTCTTTGTGCTTTCATTTTGGTGAGGCCCGAAAAAGTTAAATGTTTTAACTGAGCGCTTTTCCTTGCCTTGCTCTCCTCTTGTGCGCTCAGTTGGTTTAATGAACCGAGCTTCATTGCCTTGGTCCTTCCTTGGTGCACGTTGCTCTTATTAATAATGCTAATGCATTATAAAGCCTGATGAAATGCATAATGAAATGCATGCTTTCAACGCATTTGGCACTCATTCATTAAATGAATAAGTTCATTCATATCATCCATTCTTAATTGGCATTAATATTTAATGATTTAATGCATGTACTCATCAACGCCTTATTTAATAATGCCAATTAACAATGAATGTTTCATGCATGCTTCCATGTACTTAAAAATGTAATGTATTAACGTAATGACAATTGCATTAGTAATTAAAGTTGCATGCTTTCATGACTTTAATTAATAATGCTTTAATGCATTAACGTTATTTGCTTTAAACATTTCATGCATGCATGCATATGATATTGATGCATGTGCTAAGGCTTCATGGTCATGGGTCACGCTTTTAAAAAGCGTGACCTAAGGCTCCAAAGCGTGCTCAACTTCAAAGTGTGCCCCAAAACTCTTTTTTTCTTCTTTTTAGCTTATTTTGTGCTTTTTGCTTCTTTTTCTTCTTATTTCCTACAAAATTTTTCAAATCAAAAGATCAAAGAAATATAACATTTAAGCACAAAAGCATTCAATATTTAAGCACAAATCATCAATTTCTTATATGAAAAAGCATAGAAAAACATGACATGGTGACATGTCATCAGTTTTCATAGAGTTTTCCCATGTAATTCACCTCCTCCATGGTAGGTTGATGAGGATCATAAGCTTCTTTCTCAGAAGAAGCTTCCTAATTACTGCCAGCTACAGCTTACAGCTGATGCACGAAAAACTTGTCTCATAACAAATTTCCTTCGGCAAGTGTACCGAATTTGTCGTCAAGTAAAAACTCACAATAGAGTGAGGTCGAATCCCACAAGGATTGATTGATCAAGCAACTTTAATTAGAGGAACGTTCTAGTTGAGCGAATCCAGGTTTTGAGTTTAGAATTGCAGAAAATAAAATGGCGGGAAGGTAAATGACAGAAAAAGTAAATGCTAGAATTAAAGAACTGAAAGTAAATTACTGAAGTAAATTGCAAAATTGTAAATGGGAATGGGAGAATTGCTCATAAAAGTAAGTAATAGAAAATAAAGAGAATGGGTAAGATCAGAAATGGAGAGTTCATTGGGCTCAGGAGATGTTGCATTCTCCGGATCAATTTCATTTTCATCTCTTCCTTAATCAATACACTCGTTGATCTCCTTGGCAATCTTAAGTGATTGAATTACAGTTTCTTGTAATTCAATCTCTCAAATCTTGATCAATAGCCAATTCCTTGGTCAATTGCTCATGAGAAGAGATGAAGTATGGTCACTGATTATACCACATGCATTTCCCAAATCAAGTGTTGAGAGGATTATAGTCACATATCCATCCAAACCCGATTTGGTCCAGCATGAGAAAGCATTTCTAGCTTGATCTCTTCATTCCTTTTTCAAGGTTCAGAAGAGATCCAAGTATGAATAGCTTCTTTTCCAAGATAACTACCCAATTGGATGAAGATCGAAAGCTTTCAAGTAAAATCAAGAGAAAAGATAGAAGAAGAATAATGAAAACAAGTATTGATCCATCAAATTACAACAGAGCTCCCTAACCCAATGAAAGCGGTTTGTTGTTCATAGCTCTGGAAAATGAAAACAAAGATGGAGAACACATGATGATACTAGAAGTGCAGAGAAAGTAAATACAGAGAGTAATTCTATGCCCAGAGGCTCCCTCTATTTTCCAACTCCCCAAATAATTCAAAGCTACTGCTATATATACTACTCTTCTACTCTTCTAGTTGGTTCATCAAGTCTTGGGCCTGGGTCTTTGGATCTTGAGTTTGAAGTAGTTATCTTCTTCATTGGGCTTGGCTTTACTTGTAGAGAGAAAGTGTGAAGTGGGCAGAGACTTTAGCTCAGGACGTTAGTGGTGTTAACGTTCAGTCAGATTTGGGCAGAAGGCTGGCGTTGACCGCCAGTTTACGTCGTCTATTCTTGGCCAAAGTATGGACTATTATATATTGCTGGAAAGCCCTAGATGTCTACTTTCCAACGCAATTGGAAGCGCGCCATTTCGAGTTGTATAGCTCCAGAAAATCCACTTTGAGTGCAGGGAGGTCAGAATCCAACAGCATCAGCAGTCCTTCCTCAACCTCTGAATCTGATTTTTGCTCAAGTCCCTCAATTTTAGCCAGAAAATACCTGAAATCACAGAAAAATACACAAACTCATAGTAAAGTCCAGAAATGTGAATTTAACATGAAAACTAATGAAAACATCCCTAAAAGTAACTAGATCCTACTAAAAACATACTAAAAACAATGCCAAAAAGCGTATAAATTATCCGCTCATCAGTTAACGTGATGACTAACGTGGCCACTTATGAGCTTAGTCCAACGTTAGTGATAACGTTAAGTGTCACTAACGTTGGCTCCATTTCCTTTCTTCCACGTTAGAGTTCACGTTAACTTCGTTAACGTAACTCTTATCGTGGGCAATGATGGCTTCGAGAGCGTTATTGGCAATCACTTTTCTCATTAACTTTGCAAGTTACTCCCATTCCACGTTAGTGTTAACGTTAGTGTAACTAACGTAGCCACTAATGTGGTTCTTCTTTGCTTCCTTTGTCCTGAAATCAAGCAATAAAGTGCATCAAAGTTCTAGTCCAAGTCATGGGAAATGCAACATCCACTTTGTCCTTAAATTCATGCAAAATCCTCATGAAATCATGTAAAGTGCACAATGTATGCTTGAATCAAGATGTAAGTGAATATCTATCCAAAACTAGCTTATTTCCTAAGGAAATGCATGAAACTACCCTAAAAACAGTAAAGAAAAGGTCAGTGAAACTGGCCAAAATGTCCTGGCATCACAACACCAAACTTAAAGCTTGCTTGTCCCTAAGCAAGTACTGGAACAAGAGAATTATGAATGGAATGCCAAGAGAAATGAGTCATTCTTGTGGAAGTCATGTCCCTGGTTTTATGGTGGTTTCATGCATAGCAACTTAGGTTCATTCCTGGCTTTCAGACCTTTATCATGTCCTAGAATACTCACTGTGATTGCATTCCATGAAACTTTTATTTATTGATCCTTTTGTTGTTATTTTAGGACTTATTTGTGTTCTTAGGCTAAGTATTCTGTAAGGGGGCAACTCTTTAAAATAAGCTTTCAGCCAACACTCCCGAACCAGTTGGTTCAAGGTGCTAGGTGTTGAAGCACCCCTAAGGACTTACTTGCTCAAGTCTCTCCCCCATACATACACACCACAGGCACATAGTTTATTTATTTTCTTTTCTTGAGACCTTGGTGTCCAGCACCTTTTTGTGTTACTAAATGCTCTGTAGTGAGGGTTACTCTTGATAGTGGACTTTCAGCTGATAATCCCGAGTTAGTTAACCTAAGTTACCAAGTAATAAGGCACCCCTAAGAGCTTATTCATCCAAGTAGATCCCTCACACAAGAACACCACAGACACATGCCTCAAGATTAAAACCATTGGTGCCTAGCCTTATTGCTTACTCTTTTTATTTTATTCCTCAACTTTGATTCTTCTTTCCCTTTTTCTTATTAGGATCTTCTTATTTAGCTAGTCTCATGGGGTGTGTCTCAAGCATAGTATTCATGACAGACAGTTGTCCTCCCACCTTATGGTTGAACCAACTTAGCTAACTTATAACTATACCATAAACTCATGAACTTACTCCATAGTATGAACTCTTCTCTGGTCTTTTGTAAAGCACTCATTCTCTTTTCATTTAATTCAAAGGGACAGGCATACAAGTAAGTAAGGAGATGATGTAGTAACATAAAGAGTAGCAAACATAGACCTCTTCAACACAAAAACTTAAAAGACAGAATTTATAACGGTTCAAACTAGCATGTAACTATTAATCAAGATTGCATTCGGTCTTCCAATTTTCAACATGCTAAGTTCATGGAGTTAAGTGACAATACAACCTTCAGGTGATGGTTTCTAGTTGCCCTCTATTTGTCATCATCCTGGTCTTTGTTACCTCACTTCCTTGGGTGAAGGTGGTTTAGTATCTTGATAGCCCAGAAAGCCTTGTGTTCCAGCTCCAGTGGTAAATGACAAGCTTTCCCATACACTAGTTGATATGGGGACATTCCATGTGGTGTTTTGAATGCTGTTCTGTATGCCCAAAGAGCATCACCCAGCTTCTTCGACCAATCCTTTCTTGATGCACCCACAGTCTTTTCCAGAATCCTTTTTAGCTCTCTGTTGGATATCTCAGTTTGTCCACTTGTTTGGGGGTGGTAAGGTGTGGCTACCTTGTGTTTTACCCCATATCGTAGGAGAAGAGCTTCTAGTGGTCTGTTACAAAAATGGCTCCCTCTATCACTGATAAGTGCTCGTGGGACTCCAAACCGGCTAAAGATATTCTTCCTGAGGAAGTTCATGACTACCCTGTTATCATTCGTTGGGGTTGCAATAGCCTCTACCCACTTTCATTAAGGACTTTGCTCGCATAGTATATCATATGGACTAAGTTATCTTTCCTCTGTCCCAACACTACCCCAACTGCAAAATCAGATGTGTCACACATCAATTTAAATGGTAAATTCCAATCAGGTGGGGAAATGATAGGAGCAGAGGACAACCTTATTTTCAAATTTTCAAAGGCTGACATGCATGTTTCATCAAAGATAAATGGTGTATCAGATAAAAGGAGATTGCTTAAGGGCTTGGCTATTTTTGAAAAATCTTTAATAAACCTTCTGTAAAAACCAGCATGCCCCAAAAAGCTCATAATTGCCTTGACGTCACTGGGTGGAGGCAGTTTTTCAATAAGTTCTACTTTGGCTCTGTCAACCTCAATGCCTTGGTTAGAAACTTTGTGACCAAGGACTATTCCTCCAGTCACCATAAAGTGACATTTCTCCCAGTTCAAGACCAGATTGGTCTCTTGGCATCTTTTCAATACCAAGGCGAGGTGATATAGGCAACTAGGAAAGGAATCCCCGAATACTGAGAAATCATCCATAAAAACTTCAATGAATTTTTCTATCATATCTGAAAAGATAGAAAGCATGCAGCGTTGGAACGTCGCAGGTGCATTACATAGCCCAAATGGCACGCGCCTGTAGGCAAACACTCCATATGGGCAAGTGAAATAGGTTTTCTCTTGATCTCTGGGATCAACCACTATTTGGTTATATCCTGAATAACCATCGAGAAAACAATAATAGGCGTGCCCTGCGAGTCTTTCCAACATCTGATCCATGAATGGAAGGGGGAAATGGTCTTTTCGTGTAGCCTCAATGAGCTTCTTGTAGTCTATGCACATCCTCCATCCTGTGACTGTCCTTGTAGGAATTAGTTCGTTCTTCTCATTGGGAACCACGGTAATTCCTCCTTTTTTTGGGACAACATGCACGGGGCTAACCCAGGGGCTGTCTTTGATCGGGTAAATTACCCCTCCCTGCCATAACTTCATAACTTCTTTCTGTACCACTTCCTTCATGATTGGGTTCAACCTCCTTTGGGATTGGATGGATGGTTTGGCATCACCTTCTAGCAGTATCTTGTGCATACATATGGCCGAACTTATCCATTTCAAGTCAGCAAGAGTCCAACCAATGGCATCTTTGTGGTTTCGCAGTACTTTGAGCAGTTCATCCTCTTGATCTTGGCTGAGGCATGAGCTTATAATTACTGGGTAAGTTTCATCTTCTCCTAAGTATGCATATTTGAGAGAGGGTGGCAACGCTTTGAGTTCAAGTTTGGGTGCTTCTGACTTTTCGTTCTCTTCCTTTGGTGCCCCTTGTATTTGAATCTCTGCTGTTGTAACCTCTTCACTAAACGTAGACTCCTCCTCTATTATACCTTTAGGTTCTTCTTCTTCAAAACTTTCCTGCACTGCGTCTTCAAGTGAGTCCAACCTCATACACTCTCCCATTTGCTCCGGTGGGTAACTCATGGCCTTGAACACATTGATCGTCATCTTTTCATTGTGTAATCTCAGGGTGAGATCTCCTTTTTGTACATCAACAATAGCTCCAGCAGTGGCCATGAATGGCCTTCCCATGATGATAGAAGCCTTGGCTTCCTCCTGCATGTCCAATACTACAAAGTCTGCTGGGAAGATAAAAGCTCCCACTTTCACCAGCAAATCTTCTACGACGCCATGCGGGAACTTGAACGATCGGTCTGCCAATTGTAAGGCCATCTTTATTGGTTTGGCTTCCTCAATCTTCATCTTTCTCATCATAGCTACCGACATCAAATTGATGCTGGCTCCTAAGTCACAAAGAGCCTTTTCCACTGTGATTTTCCCTATAATACAAGGGATCTGAAAACTCCCAGGATCCTTCAATTTCTGGGGCAGTTTGTGCTGAATGATAGCACTACATTCTTCGGTTAATATCACAGTCTCGTTGTTCTTCCAGCTTCTCTTCTTAGTCATAAGCTCCTTCAAGAACTTGGCGTAGAGTGGCATTTATTCTATTGCTTCAGCAAAGGGTATGTTGATTTGCAGTTTCTTGAAGATTTCTAAAAATCTCGAAAACTGATTATCATCTCCCTTCTTCTTTAATTGCTGATGGTATAGGACTCTTGGGGCGTCTGGCTTCAGCACTTCTTCCCCTTTTTGTGAACTTAAAGTGGGAACTCGAGCTTCGTCCTGCTCTTCATTCTCTTTATTTGAGTCTTCTTCTTGTGGTTTTTGGGGGGTTTCCTTCAGTTCCTTCCCACTCCTATGGGTGATAGCCTGACACTCCTCCTGTTGTGTTGAGCTAGTATTGCTGTGAAGGTTGTGGCTGGAAATTTGCTTGAATAAGTAGCCAATTTGTGTCTCAAGTTTCTTGATGGCAGCATCCTGATTCTGCATATTGGACATCACCTCTTCTCGGAATGCTTTACTATCTCGAATCTCTTTGCTTATGCCATCGAGTAGATTCTCAATCTTTGAGATTCTGTCATCTAATGATGATAGGTCAGGCTGAGGAGGGTTATTTTGGTTTTGATGTGGATGTGGAGAGGTGTTGTTATGGGGGTGGGAGAGGTGTTGTTATGGGGGTGTTGATATAGTTTAGATGTGAAATGTTGGTGGGCTGCATTGTTGGGATTTGGCCGCCTTTGATCAAGGCTTTGGTCTTGTTGATTTCCCCACCCAAAGTTTGGGTGATTCCTCCATCCAGGATTGCAGGACTTGGAGTATGGATCATGGTTTTGCCTAGGTGAATTCCCAATGTAGTTGGCTTGCTCCTGACTACCCTCTGCTTCTTCATTCACTCCTTCTTGGGTTGTTAATGAAGTGCAGATTGCTGCTACTTGGTTCCTCACCATCTTCTTGGTGAGGTCAGCCAGCTGCTGGGTGATGAGATATTTTGGGGAAAAATAAATTTCTTCCAAAACACCACAAATCTAACCGGCAAGTGCACCGGGTCGCATCAAGTAATAAAAACTCACGGGAGTGAGGTCGATCCCACAGGGATTGAAGGATTGAGCAATTTTAGTTTAGTGGTTAATTTAGTCAAGCGAATCAAGATTTGGTTGATGGTTTTGTGACTTGCAGAATTAAATTGCATTGAAGTAAAGAGAACAAGAAATAAATTGCTAAAACTTAAAGAACAAGAAATTAAATG
>NC_029789.2:90780866-90781189 GCF_000816755.2 Arachis ipaensis
GAATTGGGTTGAAAGAGGCCTTGGTTGATTGCTCTTGAAGTTTGAAGAAGAACCGAAGTGAACCAATTGAACCGGTTTTGAAGTTAGCCATAGTTGGACCTAACGTTTGAGCCAAAGTTAGGGGTCTAACTTTGGCTCCAACTTTTCATAGCAGCAAGCAACATTCTACTGGTATGGACGTTGGTGCCAACGTTAGGGGTCTAACTTTGACCCTAACGTTGGCAATGCTTTGTGCTAGTGGCGTGATGCGCATAAACGTGTTATGCTACGATTTAGGAAATTGCACGATCGGCAAAATTCCTTCCGGCAAGTGCACCGGTTAT
>NC_029789.2:90781428-90793004 GCF_000816755.2 Arachis ipaensis
AATTCTTCACTTCTAGCCATTCCTCTTTGCTTCAACCTTTCTCCAAGCTTTCTTCACCTATCATTAATCAACCAAACTCATCAAAGCTATGCTCAAAATCATGAGATATTCAATCTTTCATAATATGCAACAAATATAACACAAAACCTCATGAAATGGCATGAATTCATATATGGTTAGTTCAATCAAGGGAAACATGAAAATCTACTCAATTAGCTTGCTTGTAGTTCAAGAAAGTGCATAATTCTAATGAAAACAAAAGAAAAAGACTAGCTAAAATAGGCTAGGATGACTTGTCATCACAACACCAAACTTAAAGCTTGCTTGTCCTCAAGCAAGAAATGAATTATGATCAGAGATTCTTTCAATTAAGATGGATTGAGGAACACTTGTAAAGTACAGTGAGTGAAGTGATCAAGTAACAGTGGGGTGAACTCTAAATCATATGCTCATGCAAGAGCTGCAGTGCTCACTAGTCCTTACATATTAGGAGTCGTAGGTCTTAGGATTTTCATCCAAATGGTATCATGGAGATCTCTTTATATGTAATCACCTTGAAGCAGCTTATAGTTTCTGTGCTCTGGCCTCGACTCTAAGTATCATGTCTCAAGGCGACTCTTTAGATAAGCTTTCAATCAATACTCCTAAACCAGTTGGTTTTAAGGTATTAGGTGTTAAAGCACCCCTAAGGATTTACTTGCTCAAGCCTCTTTCCTTGACACACTTCAAGCACAAGCATTTACTAGGATAACAACTCTTTGAGTTTTTGTTTCTTTCTTTCTTTTTCTGCCTAGTAATTGATGCTCAGAGCCTTAGACCATGTTCTTTTTGTTTTTGTTTGCTGCTTCTTGGATCAATAGATTTTTGAGAATCCCCACAATACTTCTTTGAACTTCATGTCCTGCCTATGAGCTCCCATGCAAGTTTTCACAAGCATGCAACCTCAATACAAAATCACACAACTAGAACCACCACTTCTCCCAATCTTTTGCTTGCCTCAAAACTGATTGATTCCTCAATCCTTCTTTTCAAAGATTCCTTGCATGAATGGATGTGTTCCTTCTTTCATCTTGATGTTTTGTTGGGATGTAGAGAATTTGGCTAGAAATTTGGCAACCAGACCATCCCAACTAGTGATACTTCCTTAGGGGAGAGTTTCAAGCCATTGTGCTGCCTCATCCTTTAGTGAGAAAGGGAATAGCAAGAGCTTGTAGACATCATAATTGACAACATCACAGATCCTCAGAAAATTAGATAGATGCTGTTCAGAATCTTCCAAGGGATTTCCACCATAAGAACAATTGTTCTCTATTAGTGTAATGAGTTGCGGCTTCATGTTGGGATGTTCTTCTTTCCTGTGACATATGAATCAATCAATAGAAAACACAGTGATTCTCTTGAAAATTGAGTGTAGCCGGTTGAGACAAAACTTCAAACAGTTAGCGGGTTAGTCAAAATTAAAGAAAAAGTGCTTGATCTAGATTACCACCTCACTTAATCATTGTCAATCTAATCAATCCCCGGCAACGGCGCCAAAAACTTGATGAGATATTTTGTTGAGAAAATAAATTTCTTCCAAAACACCACAAATCTAACCGGCAAGTGCACCGGGTCGCATCAAGTAATAAAAACTCACGGGAGTGAGGTCGATCCCACAGGGATTGAAGGATTGAGCAATTTTAGCTTAGTGGTTGATTTAGTCAAGCGAATCAAGATTAGCTTGCTTGTAGTTCAAGAAAGTGCATAATTCTAATGAAAACAAAAGAAAAAGACTAGCTAAAATAGGCTAGGATGACTTGTCATCACTGGGTAATGAGCTTGTTTTGGGCCAGCAGAGCATCTACATTGTTTAGTTCCATTACTCCTCTTGTATTCCCTCTTTCGGAAGCATAGAAGTAGTCGTTCTCTGCTACTGTTTCAATGACATCTATGGCCTCCTCAATGGTCTTCTTCTTGTTCAAAGATCCTCCGGATGAATGGTCTACGGCCTTCTTTGACTCATAAGAGAGCCCTTCATAGAAAATATGCAGTTGCACCCATTCATTGAACATATCTGGTGGGCACCTCCTTGTTAGGTCTTTAAACCTCTCCCATGCTTCATATAGAGTCTCACCATCTTGTTGCCTGAAAGTTTGGACCTCAGCTCTCAGCCTATTGATTCGTTGAGGAGGGTAAAATCTTGCTAAGAATTTGTTCACCACATCTTCCCAAGATGTCAAGCTCTCCCTTGGGAAAGACTCCAGCCACTTGGCTGCCTTATCCTTGAGTGAGAATGGAAATAAGAGCAGTCTATAGGCGTCAGGATGAACACCATTAGACTTCACTGTGTCACATATTCTCAGGAAGGTGGTTAGATGTTGATTGGGGTCCTCTTGGACACTTCCTCCGAACGAACAGTTGTTCTGAACAAGGGTGATGAGCTGTGGTTTTTGTTCAAAATTGTTGTCATGGATGGTTGGCTTTTGAATGCTACTTCCACAGTTTCCTGGGTTTGGATTGATGTAAGAGCCTAAAACTCTTCTATCCTCCCCAGCATGATTTGCTCGACCTCTTCCGCCATGGTTGTGAGCCTCTTCCTCACGATGGTTTCCATATTTTCTTCCATGTTTGGTTCAAAGTATTCCTCAAAGTGTTCCTCCTCTTCTTCAGCATCAACTACACGTTTTTCTCTTGCCTTCCTCCTTAGTCTAAGGAAGGTTCTCTCAGGTTCAGAATCAACGGAAGTTGAAGCCCCGCTTCTTCTCCCTATCATACAACCAACAAGTACAAGCAAAGAGAATAAGTGATGGGATATTTTTGTGGAAAAAGGAATTTCTCCGAAACACCCAAAACTAACCGGCAAGTGCACCGGGTCGCATCAAGTAATAATAACTCACGGGAGTGAGGTCGATCCCACAGGGATTGAAGGATTGAGCAATTTTAGTTTAGTGGTTGATTTAGTCAAGCGAATCAAGATTTGGTTGAGAGATTTGTGATTTGCAGAATTTAAATTGCATAGAAAGTAAAGGGAATTGGTAATTGGCATCAAATTAAAGAGAACTGAAATTTAAGGTGCTGAATCTTAAAGAACAAGAAATTAAATGGCAGAAACTTAGAATGCAAGAAATGTAAATTGCAGAATCTTAAAGTGTAAGAAATGTAAATGGCTTGAATTGTAAAGGGAATTGGGAATTGGATTTGCAGAATTTAAACAAGGAAAAGTAAATTGCAACAAACAGAGAAGTAAAGGATGACTTGAATTGAACCGGATCTTAAAACAGAAATGTAAATGAAATTGAAAAGCATTAAACAGAGGATGTAAAATTGGAATTCAGATCTCAGGACCCAAGAGACTAGATAACCAAGTCTAGATCTCAATGCCTTCCTAGATCCAACAAGAGTAATTGCAAAGGAAATGTAAATTGCAGAGAAAGTAAATGAGAGAGCAAGTAACAGAAACTGAAATTCAATTAAGCAGAGAATTAAACAAGATCCCAAGGTGAGATTGAAACAGAAGTTCTTCAATCCTCCACCCAAGATCTGAAGCAAGAAAATTAAAGAGTGCTGGGCAAGAACAAGGAAGAAGAGAGATCAATTCTCCTCCCCAATTCTCTTGAATTAAAACAACAATGCTAGAATGTAAAAGTGAGCTCTCTACCAAACTACCCAATCAAAACCGAAAAGAAAGCTCCCAATCAACAAAAACTACTAAAAACTATATGAAAGTGATGCCAAAAAGCATATAAAATATCCGATCATCACACCCCAACCTTGTTTTGATCATAACTTGCATTCCGAAGCTTTGATTGGCGTGCCATTTGCAGCCCCACAAAGCTCTTGCTGAGCTCTTTGATTTTATCTGAACAAAGTAGTAAGAAACTTTCAATTTCTTGCCCAGTTCTCTTTCTAATAAAATTTCACGTTTTAGGGTATGGTAATTGAATAGATTTTGTGATTTTGGTTATTTCAGTGATATCTAGCATTGAAAAATTGTTTGATTTTGCCCCAATCATCAGTGGGTAAGGTAAGAAAACTGTATACCCTTGTGGTTTGTCATATATATGAACCCTATTGTGAATTTTTGGTAATTTGTATGAAGCTAGCTTGAATTCTGGTTAGTTGGAGTTGATTTGGTAATTGGAGCACTTAAATTAATCTTGGTGGCTGAGTTTTGGTGTTTCAAGCTTGGGAAAAATCGGTCAAGGTATTGTTTTGGTTTTCTTTTGATAATATATAATCTTGTGTGAAACTTAGGCTAATGGCCTTTAACATGGGATGAATTGCATAAATTGGTTGATTGAAATGAATATTTTGTATGGTTTGTGGAAGGAGTTTGTATGTTGTTGTGTTTGCATCTTTAGTGTTTTTTCCTTAGAATTTTATTCAATAAACTAAGAATTATTGCAAGATAAATACGGATTTCACAGTTAATTGGGCAATACTTTGAGTTAGTGTGCATTCATTGATTACAGGAGAATTTAGAAGAGAATTGGAAAAAATGAAAGAAAAAGGAGGCTAGGAATCACTTGGAGCAAGAAGATCAAGAATGGAGAAGCAACTCAGAGAGCTCTCAGGATCAAACAGAGAGTTCCCTGGTGACAAAGTGTTGAAATCAAGCTTCACGTGCCACGCCAAACCAGCTATGGACTCCCAGGAGCACTAGATACTCTAAAGTGGGATGTGAGAATAAGTGCATGGCACTTGAAGGGCAAAACAGAAAGCAAAGTGTTGAAATTATGCACAGGCATGCAACGTGGGAGCATAGGCGTCCCACACCAAAACAGAAGTCGTGCATACGCATCACCCATGCGTATGCATAAGTTACAGAATATGCATAGTCATGCGTACGCATGACCCCAATTCAACGTGGGACGTGGGATCATAGTCGTGGGACGTAAAGACATCAACGTGGGATGTAGGCATGTCATGCATACGCATCTAGCAGACGTACGCACAACCAGGGTGAAAAGGGGATATCATGGGTATGCACAACGAGATATTTTAAAGGAATCATGCGTACGCATCTCGTATTCGTACCCACAACACCCAGTTCACATCCCATATGAGATTTTTCACGTGCAATGCTTGGAGTAAAACAGAGGCCAAAATTGAAGGAGATCAATGCCACGTTCTACGTGGGACACTCTACGTCCAACGTGATCAAGGCAGGGAGTGAAATACATTGAAATTGGGTTTCACGTGCAATGTGGATCTTTCACGTGCCACGTGAGATTCATCTAGTCACTTCCAAGGGTCTCAACAAAAGCACTAAACCTCCAGTTCTTCATTACTTGTGTGGCTGATTCAAGGCTTAACTTAAGCCCACTAATCACAGCATTAATTGATGATTGCAAGAGAAAAAGATTGAGAGTTAGAGGAAAATATTTATGAAGAATATTTGATTTTATTTTAATTTTTTATTCTGTTTTGTGTTTGAATTTTAAAATCTATTTTATGGTTAGTATTTAAGGGGAGAGTCATTCCTGGTCTCTCTTCTTTGCCTTCGGCACTTTACTTTTCATCATTTTAATGTTTTCACTGAAGACATGAGCAACTAAACTTATTGGTTAAGGTTAGGAGCTCTGTTGATTCCTATAGACTAATATTCTAGCTTTTTTACCTTTGATTAATGCATTGCGATGACTTGAATCATCTACCTCTTTCTCTTATCTAAAAGGACCATAGAATTGGTGAATTCTCATTTAATTAATGCAATTACATGAACTATATGATGAATTTATAGGACACTGCTTTTAAATGAGTCTTGCTTGAATTTCAGGTGAAAAAAGCAATAAAAGAGGAAGAAAACAAGAAATGGAGCTAGGCATGGCACGCCAGCTATCAATTCCAAGGAGCAAATTTGAGGGATTACTATGGGCGTGGCACGCCAGAGCTGGGCGTGGCACGCCAACTATATTTTCCAGAAAGAATCCATGAAGAACTTCAATGGGCGTGGCACGCCAAGGCCAGGCGTGGCACGCCAGCTATCTTTCCCAGAACATGGATGGACAAGCTTTACTATGGGCGTGGCATGCCAAGCTTGTAAACCAGAAAGGAGTAAAGGATGAGTTATAATGGGCGTGGCACGCCACTACTAGGCATAGCACGCCAGGTATTCTGGCCAGAGAAGGATCTTTGAAGAATTGCAAGGGGCGTGGCACGCCAAGTCTGGCATGGCATGCCAGTTCTATCCCTCATGTTGGGCGTGGCACGTCAGTTCGAAGGCATAGCACGCTAGTTCAATTGAGCAAAGGAGAAGGGGAGAAGCAGCATCAAAGGCGTGCCACTTGGTACTTTGGGTATGTCACACCAAGCTTGTGAGTTCACCCATCATCATAGGCGTGCCACTTGAGCCTAAGACGTGACATGCCAGTTCATTAATCCATAGAGAGAGAGGTGAAGCTCCAACAGAGGCATGGAACACTAGGACGAAGGCGTGGCATGCCAATATAAACTTTCAGGGAAAAAAGGACAAGGCTTCATCGAGGGCGTGCTACATGAGACTTTAGGCGTGGCACGCCAAGTTAAAGTGTCAATGGGCATGCCACTTGGTGTTTGAGGCATGTCACGCCAACCTGGTTCGCATCATGGGGGTGCCACTTGAGTCCTGAGCGTGGAACGCCAGTTTACTGGACCAAAGGGGACTGATCATGCACCATAAAGGGACGTGGCACGCCAGACCCTGGCATGGCGCACCAGTTCAATATTTCAGAGAAGAAGATGAAGATATTATTGAAGGCGTGGCAAGCCAAACCTGGGCGTGGCACGCCAATACAAGTGATCAGGGAAGAATATTGATGAGCTTAACAAGGGCGTGGCACGCCAGTTCAAAAACCAGAAAAGGTGCTTGAAGACATTAGTATGGGCGTGCGACTTTTGACCTTTGGCGTGGCACGCCCGTCCAACATGCATTATGGGTGTGCCACTTGAGTTATAAGGCGTGGCACGCCAAGCGAGCTACACAAAAGGGGGGGCGTGCCGCGTGGGAGCTAGGCGTGGCACGCCAAGCCAAGCTAATGAGCTGGGCGTGGCACGCCACTCACACGCTGCGCACACGCCACTCACATGCCTCAATTTAATGATTTTCTCTTTAGTTTTCAATTGTAATTTTCTTTTTCTTGGTGTAATTTTCATTTTTAGTAATAGGAGTAGTATAAATACCCCTTGGAGAGTACTAAAAAGGGGTCGTTGTTGGGTTATTAGTTGGGGACTTTTACACTTATTTTACTTTATCTTCTTCCATCTCTTGTACTTTCTCTAAGCTATGAGTAGCTAAACTCCCTCTCATTGGGAGAGGGAGCTCTGTTGTACTTGATAGATTAATTGATAGTGAATTTCTTCTTCTCTTCATCTCTCTTTGATTTGCTAGAAGGAATTTCGTTCTTCATGCTTAGTGTTCAATCATCTTGGAAAAGATGTTGAATGAAAAATGGGTTTCATGGGAGCCTTGGAAAAGGAAACATGAAACTATGCTTGAAATCCCTTCTCATATTGAGTAGATCTGGGTTTTGGGATTGGATATGGTGACATGAAATCTAACCAAACACTTGGATCTATGAGGATATGTGGTAAAATCAGGGACCAAGCTTATCTCTCTTCATGAGCAATTAGACCAAGGAATTGGCTGATTATCAAGATTTGAGAGATTGAATCACCAAGGAATTGGGGTTCAATCAATCATGATTGCCAAGAGGTCAATGAGTTGCATGATTGAAGATGAGATGATTTGAATTTAATCCAAAGAGAGCAACATCTCCTAACTCCAATGAATCTTCCCTATCCTCATCTTCCCTATTCTTTATAGCTTTCTTTAATTTTTGCTATCAACCCATTCCCCATTTACAATTCAGTCATTTATGTTTCTGCCATTTACTTTCATGTTCTTTACATTTCTGCACTTTATTACTTTCTGTTATCTTTAAGTCATTTACAATTCTGCTATTTAAAATTTTGCACTCTACAATTACTCTTGATTAGCTTGAGTGAATCACCCAGTAACTAAAATCGTTCAATCAATCAATCTCTGTGGGATTCGACCTCACTCATTGTGAGTTATTACTTGACAATAGTTTGGTATACTTGCCAAGAGGGATTTATTGTAGTAATGCAGTAAATTATAGTTATCAAGTTTATGGCGCCGTTGCCGGGGATTGATTTTGAATTGACAATGATTAAGTTTATGGGTATCTAGTTTAAGCACCTTCTTTACTTTGTTAATTACTTTAATTTCATCTCCTTATTTTCTTTATCTCTTTTAGCATTTGAATTCTCAATTGTTCATTGTATAAATATCCATTCTAACAAGAAGCACACTAACTGTTTGACGCTTTGCATCAACCAAACTTGACTTACCCACCCTTCTTCCCGCAGGGTGTTTATCTTTGTTTTGGATTGTGCTGTGTTGTGTATGACAGGGAGGAAAGGAGCTGTAACCTCCTATGATTCTGAACCTGAGAGGACATTTCTAAGATTGAAAAGAGAGGCAATGGCAAGAGGCAAAAGGGTAGCTGGTGAAGAAGAAGAAGAAGAGAATCCAACCCAAAATATGGAGGGTGAAGCATACAATCATCAAGATGAAGTAGTGGGCAACCATGCTCCTCCACAAGAAAGAAGAGTATTAGGCTCCTTCATCAATCCCAACCCTAGGAATTATGGGAGTAGCATCTTGAAACCAACCATGCATGACAACAACTTTGAGCTCAAACCACAATTAATCACTCTTGTTCAGAATAGCTACTCATTTAGAGGAAATGCTCAAGAAGATCCGAATCAATATCTAACCACCTTCTTGAGAATCTTTGACACAGTGAAGGCTAATGGTGTTCACCCCGGCACTTATAGACTGCTTTTGTTCCCCTTTTCTCTTAGGGACAAAGCATCTAAGTGGCTCGAATCATTTCCAAAGGAGAGTTTAACAACTTGGGAAGAGGTGGTGAATAAGTTCTTGGCGAAATTCTACTCTCCCCAAAGAGTTATCAAGTTGAGAACTAAGGTGCAATCATTCAGACAACAAGATGGAGAGACTCTCTATGAAGCTTAGGGGAGATATAAAGAGCTGATAAGGAAATACCCTCCGGACATGTTCAATGAGTGGGTACAGTTGTACATTTTCTATGAAGGATTGTCTCAAGAGGCAAAGAAGGCCTTAGATCACTCTTCAGGAGGCTCTCTGAAGAACTGAAGATTAATGGTTAAGAAGTTATAGAAAACTCTTGTTGCAAGTATAGTTACTAAACCAAGCAATCAACCTTTCTTACAAACATTTTGGTTGTCACAAGTAACAAACCCCTAAATAAATTGATAACCGAAGTATTCAAACCTCGGGTCGTCTTCTCAAGGAACTGCAAGGAAGTATGTTCTTATTATTGGTTATAAAGATTGTAAATTGGGGTTTTGAAGATGAGGAACAAGTAATTTAAATTGCAATTAAAGTAAGTAAAAGACTGTAATTTAAATAAATAACTGTAAAACACACTTTTGGCAAGGTATGAGGAATTAGAAGTCCTATCCTAGTTATCCTTATCAATGATGATGAAAATTGAATCTTAATTCCACTTAGTTAACCTTAGCTAGAGCAAGGGAAAGTCAAGTGACTAATTAGTTAGATCCTCAAATCCTAGTTAATCCCTAAGGAAAGATTGGGATTATTGAAGTTCAATTCAATTAGCAAAGATAACGATTATCAATAATTTTGAGTTTGATAACTCATGAGTTACTGATCTCTTAACCAAGACCAAAAGGGGGAAAGTAAATCTACTGGAATAAAAATGTCTTCAGATTGGGGATAAAAGTAACATAAATAAAAGAAAGCAATTGTAAACTGAAATACCTCAAATAACATTAATTCAAAGAGTAATCTGTAACATGGAAGAATTCATAAATATAATTGAGAAAATAATAAAAAGGAATATTGAACCTGGTAAAAAGAGATAATCCTGAAAGAATAAAATCCTAATCTAAATCCTAATCCTAAAGAGAGAGGAGAGAATCTCCCTCTCAAAACTAAATCTAAATCATGGAAAACTAACTAATTGGAGACTCTCCTTGAATGGATGCATTCCCCCACTTTATAACCTCTGGTCTATGCCTTCTGGACTTGGAATTGGGCCAAAAAGGGCTTCAGAATTCGCTATGAGCATTTTCTGCAATTTCTGGTGTGTGGCCTCTGTCACGCGTCCGCGTGGGTCACGCGTCCGCGTGGGTCACGCGGTCGCGTCATTGGGAGTTTTTCCTTGTCACGCGATCACTTCAGTCATGCGTCCGCGTCATATATGTTTCGCTCGAGGCACGCGGTCGCGTCAGTCATGCGGCCGCGTCAATGTCTTTTCGCGCTGGCATGCGGCCGTGTCGCCCATGCGATCGCGTGGATGCCAGTTTCTTCAAAAACTCCGTTTTGTGCTTTCCTTCCATTTTTGTATGTTTCCTTTCCATCCTTTAAGTCATTCCTGCCTTAGAAGATCTGAAACTACTCAACAGATGAATCACGGCATCGAATGGAAATAAAGGGTAATCAAAATAATTATTTTTAAGCATAGAAAACATGTTTTTCACATACATCACATAATAAGAAAGGGAAAGTAAAACCATGCAATTAATATGAATAAGTGGGTGAAGGATTGAATAAATCACTCAAATTAAGCACAAAATATATCATAAAATATGGGTTTATCAACCTCCCCACACTTAAACAATAGCATGTCCTCATGCTAAGTCCAAGATAAAGAGTAAGGTAAGGTTAAGGTGGTGGAGTCTCATGCAATGCAATCTATTCTAAATGCAACTACCTAGATGCATCATGCAATTCTTAATTGTTATTCACTTGTATATAAAGCTTACATGTAGTTGAATTAATTCACATTCTCAAGGAGTCATATATATTTATATATAGCCAAACCTTAGATAATGATAAAGCACTTTTACAATTGAGATGGGAGAGAAAACATTTTATAAACTTGCAAGACAATTAATAATTCAAGCAGAGATATATGTTAATGAGCTATTGAACCCTCACTGGATTTTGTGTTTACTCTCTAGTCACTTAGTGTTTATTGGGTTAATCACTCTATTCTTCTTTTTATCCTTCCTTTCTATAACTTTGTTCTTCATCTAACCAATCAACAATTATAGAATATAGGCATACAAAAGTCATGAGGTCTTTAATTAAGGTTGTAATGGGGCCAAGGTAAAGGTAAAGGTATATGTATAAGGCTAAGTGAGCTAATTAAGTGAATCCTTGATTAGTCGAAGATCTCACCTAACATACATACTTTGTAAAGCAAAACTTCTTTACCTTTTTTCCCACTTTTTCCCACTTTTGATGTTACATGCTCATACTTTAACTTTTGTCCCATGTGCATTTATTTTGTATTTGGGGAATTCTTTTGTATCCCCTTTATTCAAATACTGAAAAATAACATTTTTTTTATTGCACATGGTAATTCAATTATTTGATTTTACATGAGCATGCTTCCCAAAATTTTTATTTGAATAATTTTATTCTTTTCAACTTTTCTACTTTTTGTTTTTATCATCCATGTTCCCAATAGGTTTTCCACACTTAAACAATTACACACTTTCTATCTTAAGCTAACCAAGGA
>NC_029789.2:90793035-90809085 GCF_000816755.2 Arachis ipaensis
GTGTTCTCTAACTCAAAAATCATATATCAGTTATGTATGTCATGCAAGTAAAATTAAAAGTTCCCATTATTCTCAATGTAAAATTTATTTTGAATGGCTTTAAAGTTTGTGTTTCTCCTTGATGAAATGTTGTTAACTAACTAACATTTAATGCTATATATACAAGGTGTGTGGATTGTTTCTGTTATGTCCAAGTTTCTAGTTTACTTCCTTTTTATATTTTCAATTTAAACTAAGCTATCTTATGCTAAAAAGGGTAAACTATACTAGTTAATCCACAATTTCTATAACTAATAAGTTGGAATTGCAACTAGACTAAATGGTTAAAATATGAACTAAAAATGCAAAATGCAGAAATATAGTAGAAATACATGAAAATAGAAATGTATAAGTACTGAGAAAATAAAGATAAAAATAAAGAGAAAAATACAGAAAAATAGCAAAATAAAATGAAAGAGTCTGTAGTGGTTCACCAAAAAATACGCCAGAGATGGCGACCTCCCCACACTTAAAATGAAGCATCGTCCTTGATGCTCACTCAAGCAGGGTGTGAAGGGGTGTCATCACTGGAAGGGTGGGTAGCTGGAGTCTCTGTGGTGGTGGTCGGAGGGTCTGCCTGTTGCAGAGGAGGTGCTGACTGGATAGGGTTCGCGTGACTGGGGGGGTTATGAAATTTGTATCCACGCGATCGCGTGGGGCACGCGTTCGCATGGTTGGGCTGAAATGGTGGTTGACGCGATCACGTGGGACACGCGATCGCCTGGGGCATGCGATCGCGTCGCTGGAAATTGTGCTAAACGCACGATTCCAGCGTCGTTTCAGCGCAACTCTCTGTCTCCTTTTGGGTTGTTGTGTAATCCATGCGACGCGATCGCGTCACTCACGCTGTCGCGTGGGATTGACGTTGTGCAAGTGACGCGATCGCGTCAGGGACGCGACCGCATGGGCGTTTTGTGCAAAACGCACAATGGCCGCACGATTCCAGCCTAACTTTCTGGTCGTTGGATGTTTACGCCAATCTCCAGATCACGCGGCCGCGTGAATGACGCGGATGCGTGGAGAGTGTTTTCGCAACTTGACGCGATCGCATGAATGATGCGGTCGCATCGCACACCCTCTTTTTTTTTTCTTAGAGAGACATAAAAACTAGAATAACATATCAATGCATATGGAATTTTTTTAATTTTCTGTTTTACATGAGTAGGTACCCAAATTTTCCAATATTCAAAATTAGAAACATGATACATTCCCTTATTAACCCAAGTTCCCACAGTTTCCCCACACTTAATTGTTGCACAATCCCTATCTTAAGCTAACCAAAGATTCAAGATGCAACAATAAGCAAATAAAGAAAATAAGAGTATTGGTGTTGAAAAGAAGGTAACTAACCCCTGGAAGTCGGTATCGACCTCCCCACACTTAAAGATTGTGCCGTCCTCGGTCCATGCTAAGATGTACAGGTGGATGGGGGTTGTGGTTCCTCAGCTGGGGCTCTTTTTGTTCCTTTCCTTGCCGGTGGTTTGGGAGTAGCTTTCTCTTTACCCTTCTTGGTGGCCATCCTGAAAAGGGAAAAAGAAAGCAACTTTTAAAGCTAAGGGTTAGAGCAAGGAAGAGAGCGAGAAAGGTGGTAATCAATGCACAATAAAAGATGAATGATGTCAACACATGGTCATGACTACATGTGAAAAATCATCAATGGAAATATAGCAAGTGCATGTAATGACAATTGAATGCAAGATGTTTATTGGCATGCTGGCAAAGGCATGAGTAGCATAGATCAAGCATTCAATGTCCAAGTTAGATTACCAAGTCTAACAACATATTTGTAATAACAATTATATTTAAGTAATAAAATATAAAAAGGGTTCTGTGAAAAGTAAGCATTTAGAGTAGTAGATAGAAAGAAATCGAAAAAATAGTGCACAATGCCATACGGGCTTTTTCACAAACACATAGCAAGCATGGTAAATAAGCTATTGAAAGTATTAAATTGAACATGCAAGCAACCCTTTAAAAAGTAATATATAATTGTCAAATAATTTCATAATAACTCACAAGAAAATAATTACCCAATTAAATATTTTTTGAACACCAATATAAAAATAATAAATTTAGAAAAGAAAATAAAAATATGCACAAAATGAAAAAAAATGCACCGACTGAAAATATGCAAATAAATTAAATAACATAGAATGTAAGTGAAAAAAGGATGAGAAGTTAAAAAGATGAAGTAAAAAAAAAAGTAAGAAAGGAGAGAGAAAGAAGAGAAGATAGAAGAAATTAGGAGTAGAGAAGAAAAGATAAGATAGTTGGCACTAATCTGGATAAGTTGTGGGACGCAGGCGACGTGGTCGCGTGGGTGACGCGGTCGCGTGGTGCGCGATAAGGTTGGGTGACGCGGACGCGTGGGGCACGCGATCGCGTGACTCGATTTGTGCTAGTGGCGCGAGTGCAGCCTCGTGGTCGCACAACTCTCTGTTCAAAACTTAGTATTGCCAAAATCCAGGGTGACGCGGTCGCGTGGTCGACGCGATCGCGTGAGTGGCCATCATGGGATATGACGCGGACGCGTGAGCCATGCGACCGCGTGGTAAGGCGTGGGCGATCAGCACCAGTCCAGCACCACTCTCGCACAACTTTCGGTCGTGCACCCTTTCTTACGTTGATTTCCAGGTCACGCGGCCGCGTGGGTGACGCGGTCGCGTAGGAGGCATTTTTCCCACATGATGCGGACGCGTCAGCGACGCTGCCACGTCGCGTGCATGCTTCTCTCTCTTTTTTTTTTATGCAGGATACAAAATGATATGGATGTTATGAGAAATTCCAGGTTCAATGAAATAAAATAAAATAAAACTCAAAAACAAACAAAAAGAAATAAAATTAAAATTAAAATTGAAAAGGAACGATCATACCGTGGTGGGTTATCTCCCACCTAGCACTTTTAGTTAAAGTCCTTAAGCTGGACATTTGGTGAGCTTCATGTTATGGTGGCTTGTGCTTGAATTCATCCAGAAATCTTCACGAATGTTTGGAATGCCAACAGCCTCCGGGATCCTAAACTAGGCGTAGAAAGCCTTCAAATAAGTTAAAGCAAGTGACAAGGCCCCAAGAGTGTTGATTTCTAGACTGAATTCCGGGGTCCCAAATCTTGCTTTTGCACCCGTCTTCTTGTTGAGCAATATTGTTCCATCCGGGTGGTTCAGCTTTAGAATTCTCATTGAAGCATCCAAACAGCTTCCTAGACCCATTCAATTGAGCTCTGCACCAACCTTTGCGTTTAAACTTAAAGCTTCCAACCATAATGAACCTTGCAGGACAATTCTTACCACTGACCATCTTCCTCTTACTCTTAATGTCACAAAGAGCTCTAAGTTGACCATCCGTCTCCAGTAGCCCATATTCAAGTGGAATTAGAAAGCTAAGGGATATGAATTTTACCCACTTGAATGTTGTGAAGGATGATGGCAAATTAGGGGGAGGTATTTTTAACAAATTTGCAAGCCCCACTCCCTTGTGCTCTTCTCTGAGAACTTCCACCTCTTTGCAAACTTCTTTAATTTCAACCTCTTCCTCTTGGTAGTTTTCTTCCAGTTCAATCTCTTCTTCATTGCTCACCAAGGGCATGGGAGGCTGTGCTTCTTCTTCTTTAATCTCCATCTCTTGACCAACCTCTTCCAAGTCTTCAACTATGATATGCCTAGGAGGTTGTACACCCTCCTTAACATCAAATGCAACCGTCTTGGAAGGAGGCTCTATGTCTTGACTTTCCCATGGAGGTTTAGCATCTCCTAAGTCTTCAACCACTTCTTCCTCCTCAATGGCGGGCGTAGCTTCTTCCAATTGTTTTAATATAAAATCGTGCTGCTCACTGTCCACCGGAGTTTCTAATGTCTCCTTCATGCTACGTTCTTCATTAGATTGCCCACATGAGGCCATGGGGGTTCCTTGAGTGTCCGGACGTCGGGAAGGTAATCGATTTATCGCTTGATCCAGTTGGCGAAGGGTTGCTTGAAGTTTTGCACATGTTTCCGTGAGACGATCCCTTGATTCTTGTTGCACTCGGCTATCATAAGTAGGATCATAGTGCTCTTGGATTAATGGATATGGAGATGGCAAATATTGAGGTGGTGGTTCTTGGGAGTAATTGGGTTGGAATTGGGTGGTTCTATATATGGTTCATATGGCTCATAAGGTGGTTGGTGTGGTGGATACAGGTTAGAATTATGTGATGATGTCTGGTAGTAGGGGCTTGTGAGTATGGTGGTCCAGAGTTGTGTTGAGGAGGCAGTTCATAATCATATGGTGGGCCTTGTTGGTAACTATAAGGGGGTCCACCATATCTAGTGTCTAGGCATGCATTTTGGAATGGTCGTGGTCCATGGTATCTTGGAGGATGTTGTTGCCAAAAGGGTTGATCAGATCCTCGTGGCTCTGTCTATCTCTGATTGCTTAGACCTTGATGCATATTCCTGTTATAGCTTCCACTCCTTTCAATAGATTTAGAACCAAACTCAAAGCGAGAGGGGTGAGAGTTCATGGTAGCTAATAAAAATTAAAAACAAAAATAAAAACAAATTTAAATTAAAAGGTTATTTAAATTTTAAATTTTAAATTTTTGAATTTTGAATTTTGAATTTTAAAATTTGAAAATTTTGAAATTTGAATTTTAAATTTTGATAGATTTGAATTTTGAATTTTGTAATTTGAAATTTGAAATTTGAATTTGAAATAAGATAAGATAAGATTTTGAAAAAGATATGATTTTTGAAAAAGATTTGAATTTTGAAATTTAAGACGAGATAAGATAAAAAAAATTAAAAATCTGAAATATTTTTTTATTTTTTATTTTTTTTCTATAAAATAAAAACAAATAAACAAGCAAAAAGCAAATATTTACAATAACCAATAATAAGGCACACGTTTGCAATTTCCCGGCAACGGCGCCATCTTGAAGAACTGAAGATTGATGGTTTAGAAGTTATAGAAAACTCTCGTTGCAAGTATAGTTACTAAACCAAGCAATCAACCTTTCTTACAAACGTTTTGGTTGTCACAAGTAACGAACCCCTAAATAAATTGATAACCGAAGTATTCAAACCTCGGGTCGTCTTCTCAAGGAACTGCAGGGAAGTATGTTCTTATTATTGGTTATGAAGATTGTAAATTGGGGTTTTGAAGATGAGGAACAAGTAATTTAAATTGCAATTAAAGTAAGTAAAAGACTGTAATTTAAATAAATAACTGTAAAACACACTTTTGGCAAGGTATGAGGAATTAGAAGTCCTATCCTAGTTATCCTTATCAATGATGATGAAAATTGAATCTTAATTCCACTTAGTTAACCCTTGCTAAAGCAAGGGAAAGTCAAGTGACTAATTAGTTAGATCCTCAAATCCTAGTTAATCCCTAAGGAAATATTGGGATTATTGAAGTTCAATTCAATTAGCAAAGATAACGATTATCAATCATGTTGAGTTTGATAACTCCTGAGTTACTGATCTCTTAACCAAGACCAAAAGGGGGAAAGTAAATCTACTGGAATAAAAATGTCTTCAGATTAGGGATAAAAGTAACATAAATAAAAGAAAGCAATTGTAAACTGAAATACCTCAAATAACATTAATTCAAAGAGTAATCTGTAATATGGAAGAATTCATAAATATAATTGAGAAAATAATAAAAAGGAATATTAAACCTGGTAAAAAGAGATAATCCTGAAAGCGAATAAAATACTAATATAAATCCAAATCCTAAGGAGAGAGGAGAGAATCTCCCTCTCAAAACTAAATCTAAATCATGGAAAACTAACTAATTGGAGACTCTCCTTGAATGGATGCATTCCCCCACTACATAACCTCTGGTCTATGCCTTTTGGACTTGGAATTGGGCCAAAAAGGGCTTCAGAATTCGCTATGAGCGTTTTCTGCAATTTCTGGTGTGTGGCCTCTGTCACGCGTCCGCGTGGGTCACGCGGTCGCGTCATTGGGAGTTTTTCCTTGTCATGCGGTCGCTTCAGTCATGCGTCCGCGTCATATGTGTTTCGCTCGAGGCGTGCGGTCGCGTCAGTCATGCGGCCGCGTCAATGTCTTTTCGCGCTGGCATGCGGCCGCGTCGCCCATGCGATCGCGTGGATGCCAGTTTCTTCAAAAACTCCGTTTTGTGCTTTCCTTCCATTTTTGTATGTTTCCTTTCCATCCTTTAAGTCATTCCTGCCTTAGAAGATCTGAAATTACTCAACACATGAATCACGACATCAAATGGAAATAAAGGGTAATCAAAATAATTATTTTTAAGCATAGGAAACATGTTTTTCACATACATCACATAATAAGGAAGGGAAAGTAAAACCATACAATTAATATGAATAAGTGGGTGAAGGATTGAATAAATCACTCAAATTAAGCACAAAATATATCATAAAATATGGGTTTATCACTCTCTCAATACCAAGAAGACAATTGAAGAGGCCATAGATATCATAGAAACTGTGGCTAATAATGAGTATTTCTATGCCTCCGATAGGAACTCAAGGAGGGGAGTAATGGAGCTAAACCAGATGGATGCTCTGCTGGCTTAAAACAAAGTGATCACCGCTCAATTGGCAGCTCTAACCAAGAAAATGGAGAAGAGTCAAGTCTCAGCAAATAACACCCAAGCATCAGTGCAAGAAGAAGCTAGCCCGGAAGCTGAATATGATTGGGAGTAAGCCAACTATGTGAATAATCTACCCAGACAACCATATGATCCCAATGCCAAGACTCACCATCCAGGTTGGAAGAATCACCCAAATTTTGGGTAGAGAAACCAGCAAAACCAATCCCATGATCACAAGCCATATCACTCTAACCAATATAACAATCCCAGCCATCAATCACACAATCAAAGATCCTACCACAACTCACATAATGCCCCCTTCCAATCCAACCAACAATCACACAGCAACCATTCTCAAAATATATCATCCTCAACCTCACAACCATGTGACGACAGTGACAAATTTACAAGATTAGAAGCTATGATGGCACGGATGGCAGGAGATATTGCTACTAATGTAGAGAGACAAGCATACATTGACAAAAAGATAGATGCATACCAAGAAGAGGTCCAATATAAAGAACCAAGGGGCAGTAATCACAAAACTGGAAGCACAATTTGGAAACCTATCTAAGAAGATGCCCATGTCTACAAATGCATTCCTAAGTAATACCATGACTAACCCAAGAGGGGAATGCAAGGCCATCACATGAAGAAGTGGGAAAGTGGTGAAAGAGGCATCTTCAAGCCACAACTTGCAAGAAGAAGAGGCTGCCAATGACTTAGAAATCAAGGAGAAAGAAGAGATACATACTCCAGCTCCACCAAAGCAAGTCTTGAAGCCCTATGTACCAAAACCACCTTACCCACAAAGGCTGAGAAAAGATGGGAAGGACAGCCAGTTTTCCAGGTTCTTGGAGATCTTCAAGAGGCTTCAAATCAACATACTTTTTACTGAAGTACTAGAGCAAATGCCACTCTATGCCAAGTTCCTAAAGGAGCTCATGACAAAGAAAAGAAACTTGGGAGAAAAGGAAACTGTAGTGCTCACGGAGGAATGTAGTGCCATCATACAAAAGAAGCTTCCTCAAAAGATGAAGGATCCTGGGGGCTTCCAAATCTCATGCATCATAGGGGATATTAGCATTGAAAAAGCATTGTGTGACCTAGGAGCTGATACGTAAAAAATTAACTTCACGTAATTACCGGCAAGTATACCGGGTCGGATCAAGTAATAAAACTCACTAAGAGTGAGGTCGATCCCACGGAGATTGGTAGATTAAGCTACTTTAGTTAAATGGTAGATTTAGTCAAGCAAACATGGTTTTGATTTCAAGAGATTTGTGAGTTTTGAACAAAATTGCAAAAATTAATTGACAAGAAATTTAAAGGATTGCAATGAAGAAAGAAAATAAAAGTAAATGACTGAAACTTAAAGTGCAAGAAATTTAAATGACATCAAAAGTAAATTGCAAGAAAGTAGAGTGCTGAATTGTAGAGAACATAAGAGTAAATAACAAGAACTAGAGAAACAAAATCTAAATGACAAGAATAATAAATTGCAAGAGTGTAAAAGGGGATTGGGTAATGGATATTCAAACAACTAAAGAGCAAGAGAAATGAGAATTAATGATGGAAAGGATCATTAGAGATCGGAGATGCAAATTCTCATGAATTGATGTTGATCAATTCCTTCTCAATCATGGGTATAGATCCATGGCAATTTGTGGGTAATTGAGTCCCAATCTCTTGGTAACTCAATTTCTCTCAACACAACCAATTGCCACTCTCGTGATCTAATTGTTCATGAGCAGAGATGAAGCTCAATTCCTAATCCAAGCCACACAACTTCCAGAATCTCAACTAAGGAAGGTTACATCTCACATACCAACCAAAGTGTATTGATCAAGGAAATCGTGAAAGGATGAACTCTAAACTGAATTATGTAGCTCCTTTCTCAAATTCACTACATAATTCATATAGATTAATCCCTCTCTCGATGGTGATTGAATCTATGAAGAACAAGAGTTTCCTTTTAGATGAACCACTTGAATTGAAAAGGAAGAGAAAAGTTATCAACTCATTCAAATGAGCAGAGCTCCTCCCCCTAATGAAAATGGGGTTTAGTGAATCATAGCTCTAAATTCAACAACAAATGCCAAAGTAAACATGAGAATTGAGTAGAGAAGAATGAAGAAGATGAAGAAGTTCTTAAAATTGAAATTCAAAATTGCAAGAAAAACAAAATAGAGAACGGGTGAGAAAATGTCTATGTCCCCAAACTAGTCAAAAGCCAAAAATAAAGTAGAAGTAAAAGTCCTCTAAGTATCAAACTTTTCTCTATTTATACTACTCCTAAAACTCCTTCAGAGGTCTTTAATTTGGGCTAGCAATGTGGGCTTTCTCTTTGTTGAATTTCTGGTTCAATTGAAGAAGTGTTGCTAATCAAGGAAGGAGGAGTTCATTCATAATGCTTCTGGCCCAATGACTTGGCGTTATTGCCAACAACTCTAGGCTTAATGCACATTGGCAACGTGCATGGTGTTTTCCTGGGAGTGAGCTTTGAGACTTGGGCATTGTTGGCCCAAGTTATTGCTAACAACTTGCTTTTCTTCTTCTTGACTCTTCTCTCATGCCTAATGTTGACCAGAATTGGAGTGTCAATCCTCTGCTTCAATATGGACTATCATACATCATTGGAAAGCTCAGAGTGTCTTCTTTCTAATGCACTTGGAATCATCTCAATTGGATTTTTCTAGCTCAAGTTATGCTTCCTCAAAGAAGGTAAGGTCAAGCTGCCAAGTTGTTGCTAAAAACGCCCCTTTCTTCCCAAGTTGGCAACGTGCCAAGCCTCCCAAGGCTGCAACAATGGGCTGGCGTTGTCCTCAAACACGCCCTCTTGTTAGCACGTTGCCAACGTGCTCGTGCTCCTCTCCAGGGTGCTTCCTAGCTTCCTTAAATTCCAACCTCATTTTCTTGTTTTTGGGGCCTAACAATGACTCTGATTCAAGCTTCCATTTCATGCTTCACTATAGACTATTATATATGGTTGGAAAGCTCTGAATGTCAGCTTTCCAAAGCAACTGGAAGCACTCAATTTGGATCTCTGTAGCTCAAGTTATGCTCCATTGAAAGGGACATGGTCAGGCTGCTAAAATCGCAGGCGTTTTTGGCAAAAACGCCTTTGTATTTCCAAGTTGCCAACGCCTTCAGATTCTGAAGCTCTAAATGAAGCCCGCTTTTGAAGCTTTAAACGAATGTCAACCCCATACTATGATATATGGTTGGAAAGCTCTGGATGTCTACTTTCAAATGCAGTTGAGAGTGCATCATTTGAAGGTCTACAACTCAAGATATACTCCATGGAAGAGAGCAAGGTCAAGCTGCCAGGGTTGCTGCGTTGTTGATGAACACTCCTTCTTCTCAGCACGTTGGCAACGTGCCAGCCCCTGCCCCCTTGCTCCATGCTTGCTTCCTAGTGTTGCCACTACACATGCTAATGAATCCCAAGTTGGCAACGTGCTCGAGCCTTCCTCAAGGCTCCATGTTTGTTGCTTGGCGTTGTCATTGAACACGCCTATGTTTCCTGGCGTTGGCAACGCCAGCTTCTCTTACTCCTGGGCCAACCTTGCTTGTGTGCGTTGCCAAGGAACACGTCAATGTAGTAGCATGTTGGCAACGCCCTCGAAGTTCCTCCCTGGCCAAATTCTTCTAGCTCAGCGTTGTCTTGAACAACGCCTATGCTTCCCACGTTGGCAATGCCCACATTTGCTCTCCAGGGCTGCTTTACATTGTTGGGCATTGTTGATGAACACTCTAGTTGAAGTGCAAGTTGGCAACATGCAACTCCTCTTTGTTCACTCTCCAGGGCTGCCTGGCGTTGCCTAGGATAATGCCTATGGTTCCTGGCGTTGGCAATGCCAGCTTCTCCTCTTCCTTGGTTGCTTGGGGTTGCATAGGAACATGCCTATAGTTCCTGGCGTTGGCAACGCCCAAATGTGCTCTCCAGGGCTGCTTGGCGTTGCCTTCAAACACTCACCCTTTCTCCAAGTTGGCAACGCCAACAACTCCTCTTCTTCTTGCCCGTCATGCTTCTTGAGTTGTTGCCAAACACTCCAATGTAACTCCAAGTTAGCAACTTGCATAGTCTTCATAGGAAACCACTTTCTTGCAAGGTTGTTTGTGCTATTCCTCAAGTAATGCTTCAAGGGCGTTGCCAACTTGAATCCCAAGTTGGCAACGTGCACATTGCTAGTTCTAAAGGAATTGTTAGCCACTTGCTTGCTTCATTCTTGCTTCCATGCTTTATTGTTTCATCACCTATCATTGACAAAGGAAATTGCTTCAAAGTCTTACTAATTCATGCAATCAATTTCATGAGATTCACTCATACTCATTCATTTATGCATTCCTTGAATCATTTGCATGAATTTGGCTACAATTAACATGGTCCTTGGTATTCTTATGCATGAAAACAAAACTCATAAGAACACTTGTTTAATTCAAAGAAAAGTGAGTGAAACTAAGCTAAAACTAACTAAATAGACTAGCTAATGTAGCAAATATGCGAATGCATCAGGAGCTAGCATCAACCTTATGTCCTAGGCCATGATGAAGAGAATGAGAATTGAAGAGGCCAAACCAACAAGGATAGCACTCCAACTAGCTAATAGAACATTCAACTTTTCCCATGGAATAGTGGAGGACTTGTTGGTTAAGGTGGGAGAGTTTATCTTCCCAGCTGACTTTGTAGTGCTTGATATAGAAGAAGAGGCCAATGCATCAATCATACTAGGGAGACCATTCTTGGCAATAGCTGGAGCTATAATTGATGTACAAAAGGGAGAATTAGTCCTAAGGCTGCATGAAAAAAAAATGGTGTTCAATGTTTTTACTGCTATGGGTTATCCAAAGGAGTCCATTGGAGAATGTATGATGATAGACACAATGGAGCCACTGGTTCAAGGAGTCCTAGAAGAAGATCAACTTGAAGATGCAATGGAACAAGAGCAACAAACATCTTGTGGTGAGCTATCACAAGAAAGCATGGAAGGTTCAATCATGCTAGATAAGGCAAACAAGGAGGAAGTGGAAGCACCAAAGTTGGAGTTGAAGACCCTGCCCCCAAGCTTGAAGTATGCCTAGTTAGGGAGCCATGATACATATCCAGTAATCATCAACTCAAGCTTGAGTGAGGAACAAGAGGAGGAGCTCATTAAGGTATTAAGACAACACAAGGATGCCATAGGATGGACACTTTTAGATTTAAAGGGGATAAGCCCTTCAATGTGCATGCACAAAATCCTTCTTGAGTTGGATGCCAAACCCTCAATACAACCACAAAGAATGTTGAATCCCTCAATGAAGGAAGTGGTGCAAAAAGAAGTGCTGAAGTTATGACAAGCAGGGGTGATTTACCCTATCTCAGATAGCCCTTGGGTGAGTGATGATTGGATTTTTGTGTGGTCTAGAATTCACAACTGAAGTCTCGTTGAAAAGTATAGCTTCTAAACTAACAATAATTCTTGCATACAAAAATTTGGTTGTCACAAGTAACAAACCCCTAAATTTATAACCGAAGTATTGAACCTCGGGTCCTTCTTCCTAGGAATTGCAAACAAGTGTTCTTGTTATTGGTTATGAGTTGTATATTTCGGGGTTTTGGATAAGAAACATGAAAAGTAAATGGAAATGAAATTCAAATAACAAAAGGTCTTGGCAAGGTTTGGTGGTCAAGGATCTCTATCCCTATCACTAACCACAACATGAGAATTGGCAAGGATCAACCATATTAAGTCATTTTCTAACTAATAAAGGAAAGTCAAATGAGCTATGTCAATCCAAGTCCATAAGTCCAAGTTCTCCACCAATTCAATTAGTGAGATCTAGAGTTAATGGCTCCCAATCATCAATCACTTGGACATTAGTAACTCAAGAGTTCTTAAGTTACCTCCCCAAGACAAGAGCATTAAAATCTACTCTAACATCTTCTCAAGCATTTTGACAAACACTTGGAAGGCAAAAGAATAAATCATAGTAAATAAACAACAAGAGTAAAATCTAACAACAATTAATTGCAAAGAATTAACAACAACTAAAAGAAGCACAATTATTATGAATTACCTCAACTTGAATTGAAAGAAAAGAGAAGGAACAAGAGTAGATCTACAACAAAATATAGAAGCAACATAAAGGAAATTACAACAAAAGAATAGAAGAAGATGATTGCAACAACAAAGAATTAAGAAGCAAAAGTAGAGGGAAGCATGAATGAAATCCTAGATCTAAGAACTAATCCTAATCTTAATTCCGAATCCTAGAGAGAAGTGAGAGCTTCTCTCTCTAAAAACTAACTTTCCCTCCAAAACTAATCTAAACTAAACTAATGATCAAAAGTATGTTAATTCCCCTTCAATCCTCGGCTTAAATAGTATCAGAAATGAGTCGGATTGGGCCCACAAGGCTTCTAAAATCGCTGGCCACGAGTTGCATTAAGTGAAGCATGTGCCACCATCGGCGCGTACGGGTACCGTGCGCGTGCGCGCCCCTATGCGCGGATGAAACTATGGCAAATCTTATATCATTTCGAAGCCCTGGATGTTAGCTTTCCAACGAAACTAGAACCGCATCATTTGGACCTCTGTAGCTCAAGTTATGGTTAATTAAGATCGAAGAGATCGGCTTGACACCTTTTGCGATTCCTTTATTTCTCCATGAGTTCTCCATTTTTGCATGCTTTTCCTTCATTCCCTTGATCCAATCTTTGCCTCCTAAATCTAAAATCACTTAACAAACATATCAAGGCATCTAATGGAATCAAGATGAATTAGATTTAGCTATTCTAAGTCCTAAAAAGCATGTTTTCACTATTAAGCACAATTAAAGGAGAAGTTATAAAACCATGCTATTTCATTGAATAAATGTGAGGAAAAGATGATAAAACCCTCTAAATTCAACACAAGATAAACCCTACAAATGGGGTTTATCAACCTCCCCACACTTAAACCAAGCATGTCCTCATGCTTAAACCAAGAGAAAGCAAAGGGTATCAACATTTATTCAATGTAAACTAAACTATATGCAACCTATCTAAATGAATGCAACTAAATGCAAAATGACTCTACTGATGACAAGTCATCTTAGCCTAGTTTCACTAGCCTTTTTCTTTTGTTTTCAATTGAATTATGCACTTTCTTGAGCCAAAAGCAAGCCAATTTGGTAGATTTTCATGTTTCCTTTGATTTAATCAACCATGTATGAATTCATGCCATTTCATGAAGTTTTATGCTATAAATGTCACATATTATGAAAGAATGAATATCTCATGATTTTGAGCATAGCTTTGATGTGTTTGGTTGATTGATGATAGGTAAAGAAAGCTTGGACAAAGGTTGATGCAAGAAGGAATGGCTAGGAGGAATGACTTGAGTCTTGAATTAATTATGAACCAGGAAGCAAAAGCTGGAGCAAAAGTTAGCCCCTAACTTTTTGGCTAACTTTTGGGCAAAAGCTGGAGCAAAAGTTAGCCCCTAACTTTTTGGCTAACTTTTGGGCAAAAGTTGGAGCAAAAGTTAGCCCCTAACATTTTGGCTAACTTTTGGCATGAAAAACACTCCCTGGATGCACCAAAAGTTTGCACCAACGTTAGCCCCTAACTTTTTGGCTAACGTTGGCGCTTGAAAAACTCCCTGGGCTAATTGCTTCTGTTTCTACTCTTTCTGCACTTTACACTTCTTTAATTTCTTTGCAATTGTTGTTGTTGGATCTAGGAAGGCATTGAGATCTAGACTTGGTTTTCTAGTCTTGGGTCCTGAGATCCGGATTTCCCATTTCCCATTCCCTGTTTACTGTTTTCATGCTTATTTACATTTCTGTTTTAAGATCCAGTTTGATTCAAGACATCCTTTACTTCTCTGTTGGTTGCAATTTACTTTTCCTTGTTTAATTTCTGCAAATCCAACTCCCAATTCCCTTTACAATTCAAGCCATTTACATTTCTTGCATTTTAAGATTCTGCAATTTACATTTCTTGCGTTCTAAGTTTCTGCCATTTAATTTCTTGCTCTTTAAGATTCAGCACTTTAAATTCCAGTTCTCTTTAATTTCATGCAATTCACCCATTTCCTTTACTTTCTATGCAATTCAAATTCTGCAAATCACAAATCTCTCAACCAAATCTTGATTCGCTTGACTAAATCAACCACTAAACTAAAATTGCTCAATCCTTCAATCCCTGTGGGATCGACCTCACTCCCGTGAGTTATTATTACTTGATGCGACCCGGTGTACTTGCCGGTTAGTTTTGGGTGTTTTGGAGAAATTCATTTTTTTTTTCACAAATATCCCATCAAGTTTTTGGCGCCGTTGCCGGGGATTGATTAGATTGACAATGATTAAGTGAGGTGGTGATCTAGATCTAGCATTTTTATTTTCTGTTCCTTTAATTTTCAATTAACCCACTAACTGTTTGAATTTTTGCTTAAGCTAACTAAAACTTCATTCCAGCAATAGATTGAAGTGTCACTGGTTTGTGTGTTTCTTATGTTCTGCTTGTATGTCAGGTACAAGAAGAAATACACCCATCTTTCATGAACAAGACGAAAGAACTCTTAGAAGGTTAAGAAGAGCTGAAAGAGGGAAAAATATTGTTGGAGAAGAGGAATCAGAAGAAGAATTCCAAGATATGGAGGAACATTCAACTAATCCACCAGGTGGAGCAGACAACAACAATAACAATCCACCCCAGAGGAGAGTTTTAGCTTCCTATACTTTTGCAAATCCTAGACATTGTGGAAGTAGCATCTTAACTCCAAATGTCAATGCAAACAATTTTGAACTAAAGCCACAACTCATCACTTTGGTTCAAAACAATTGCTCTTTTGGTGGAGGTCCACTTGAAGATCCGAACCAACACCTATCCACCTTCTTGAGGATATGTAACACTGTTAAAACTAATGGTGTGCCTCCTGACAGCTACAAGCTATTGCTATTCCCATTTTCTCTCAGAGACAAGGCCACTCAATGGTTGGAATCTTTTCCAAGAGACAGCATCAACAATTGGGATGATTTGGTAACCAAGTTCCTTGCCAAATTTTACCCACCGCAAAGGATCATAAGGTTGAAGACTGAGATACAAACATTTACACAAATGGAGGCTGAACCCATCCATGAGGCATGGGAGAGATACAAAGCTCTAATCAAGAAATGTCCTCCCGAAATGTTCACTGAGTGGGATAAGCTGCATTAACATTGAAAGCTTTGGATCATTCAGCTGGAGGTTCCTTGCAACTCATGAAAACTGCAAAGGAAGCTCAAAATCTCATTGATATGGTGGATATGGTGGCTAATTTCTTTGCTCATCAAAGAAACCGCCAACCATCACAAAGAAGAGGAGTAATGGAGCTAGAAGAAGTGGACTCAATCTTGGCTCAAAACAAGATTATGCAGCAGCAAATTCAACAACAATTTGAACAAATGGCCAAGAGGATTGATAGTCTCCAAGTTGCAGCAGTTAAC
>NC_029789.2:90812426-90853026 GCF_000816755.2 Arachis ipaensis
CAGAGGAGAGTTTTAGCTTCCTATACTTTTGCAAATCCTAGGTATTGTGGCAGTAGCATCTTAACTCCAAATGTCAATGCAAATAATTTTGAATTAAAGCCACAACTCATCACTTTGGTTCAAAATAATTGCTCTTTTGGTGGAGGACCACTTGAAGATCCGAACCAACACCTATCCACCTTCTTGAGGATTTGTAACACTGTTAAAACTAATGGTGTGCCTCCTGACAGCTACAAGCTATTGCTATTCCCATTTTCTCTCAGAGACAAAGCCACTCAATGGTTGGAATCTTTTCCAAGAGACAGCATCAACAATTGGGATGATTTGGTAACCAAGTTTCTTGCCAAATTTTACCCACCTCAAAGGATCATAAGGTTGAAGACTGAGGTACAAACATTTACACAAATGGAGGCTGAACCCATCCATGAGGCATGGGAGAGATACAAGGCTCTAATCAGGAAATGTCCTCCTGAAATGTTCACTGAGTAGGATAAGCTGCAGAATTTCTATGAGGGCTTAACATTGAAATCTCAAGAAGTTTCCAAGAGACAGCATCAACAATTGGGATGATTTGGTAACCAAGTTTCTTGCCAAATTTTACCCACCTCAAAGGATCATAAGGTTGAAGACTGAGGTACAAACATTTACACAAATGGAGGCTGAACCCATCCATGAGGCATGGGAGAGATACAAGGCTCTAATCAGGAAATGTCCTCCTGAAATGTTCACTGAGTAGGATAAGCTGCAGAATTTCTATGAGGGCTTAACATTGAAATCTCAAGAAGCTTTGGATCATTCAGCTGGAGGTTCCTTGCAACTCATGAAAACTGCAAAGGAAGCTCAAAATCTCATTGATATGGTGGCTAACAACCAATATTTCTTTGCTCATCAAAGAAACTGCCAACCATCACAAAGAAGAGGAGTAATGGAGCTAGAAGGAGTGGACTCAATCTTGGCTCAAAACAAGATGATGCAGCAGCAAATTCAACAATAATTTGAACAAATGGCCAAGAGGATTGATAGTCTCCAAGTTGCAGCAGTTAACACTAGCCAACCATCAACCACATGGGGACAGAATGAAGAAACTCAAGAAGAACAACAACAAGAGCAAGTACAGTATATGCACAACCAAGGACCAAATGAAGTGTATGGTAATACATACAATCCACCTTGGAGAACTCATTCTAATGGGAGGGGGGTTGAGAACCAAAACCAAAGACCAAGGGACTTCAACAGCAACAATCCCAGCTTCAAAAATCAACTTAAAACACACCCCCACAACAACAATCACACGCACTTCCAACCCCGTCCTAGCTCACCATTCGCCCAAAATGACTTTCATCGACCACCACATTGACACAGCCACAACCACTCCCAACCTTTCAAAGAATCTATATTCTAGAAATGCTGATGGAGAGGTCCATAAAAATTCAAGAAATGATGGCAATAGAGCAGGAAGAAATAAAGAAACATCAAGAGATGATAAGCAAGAACCAAGAGGCCTCACTCAGAAGACTTCAGGTGACTACATATAAAGAGATCTCCATGATACCATTTGGATGAAAATCCTATGACCTAAGACTCCCAATATGTGAGGACTAGTGAGCACTGAAGCCCTTGCATGAGCATATGATTTAGAGTTCACCCTACTGACACTTGATCACTTCACTCACAGGACCTGACAAGTTGTTCTTCAATCCATCTTAAATGAAAGAACCATTGAGCATAATTCATTTCTTGCTTGGGGACAAGCAACTTGTTGGATCTAGGAAGGCATTGAGATCTAGACTTGGTTTTCTAGTCTCTTGGGTCCTGAGATCTGGATTTCCCATTTCCCATTCCCTGTTTACTGTTTTCATGCTTATTTACATTTCTGTTTTAAGATCCAGTTTGATTCAAGACATCCTTTACTTCTCTGTTGGTTGCAATTTACTTTTCCTTGTTTAATTTCTGCAAATCCAACTCCTAATTCCCTTTACAATTCAAGCCATTTACATTTCTTGCACTTTAAGATTCTGCAATTTACATTTCTTGCGTTCTAAGTTTCTGCCATTTAATTTCTTGCTCTTTAAGATTCAGCACTTTAAATTCCAGTTCTCTTTAATTTCATGCAATTCACCCATTTCCTTTACTTTCTATGCAATTTAAATTCTGCAAATCACAAATCTCTCAACCAAATCTTGATTCGCTTGACTAAATCAACCACTAAACTAAAATTGCTCAATCCTTCAATCCCTGTGGGATCGACCTCACTCCCGTGAGTTATTATTACTTGATGCGACCCGGTGCACTTGCCGGTTAGTTTTGGGTGTTTTGGAGAAATTCGTTTTTTTTTTCCACAAATATCCCATCATCTACCTACTTGGTTAAAAATAAATCAATCCTCCAAGAGCATGTATAAACGGGTAGGGCTAAGATCCTATAACGATTCATGAATCCTACCAATTCAAATATCAAGATGAAGTTCAGGTAGACTTGTAAGAAGAAAGCTCATGAAAGCCGGGAATCACGGAATTGAGCATCGAACCCTCACCGGAAGTGTTTGCACTCTAGTCGCTCAAGTGTATAGGGTTGATTCTCTCAATTCTCCCCTAATCATGCTTTCCAAGATTTATTTTTCATTTAACAATCAACATATATTTCATGCACGCATACAAGTATCATGAGGTCTTTTTTTTAGGTTGTAATGGGGTTAGGGTTAAGGTAGAATGCATATTTGGTCGAGTGGACTTGAAGTTTGAATCTTTGATTACCTTAAACTTCCCACCTAACCTATATAGCAACCTATACAATTCTAAACAAACCTAACTACCCATTCTTCACATTTTCACATACTCATGTATTCTTTCTTTTTATCACAACACATATGCATTGATTTTATTGAGCTTCCTTTGGGGCATTTTGTCCCCTTTTTATTACTTTTCCTTTCTTTTTCTTCTCTTTCTATTTTTTTCGTTTTTTTTTCTTTTGATATCTACATATATTTTTTTTCTTTTCATTTTCTCATTTTTTTTCTTTTTGCAATAAAGTATATATAAAAGTATTAATGCATATGCTTTTACATTTAATTAACACATGAGCATGTACCCAATTCTCAATATTTACAACAAAAAATACAAAACTATCCTTTTATTCAACCAATGTCCCAAGTTTCCCACACTTGAATGATACTCACACTCACTAGCCTAAGCTAATCAAAGATCCAAATAAAGGACATTTATTGTTTTCCACTTTAAGGCTTGTAATGTGCTAAAATTAAGAACAAGTGGGTTAAGCGTAGGCTCAAATTGGCTAACAATGAAAGATAAAAGGTAGGCTATTTGGGTAAGTGAGCTAATGAAATGATGGCCTCAATCATATAAATGCATGAATACACAAAATAATGGACATAAAAATCAAACAAATCAAAGATCACAATCATAGAAAGAGAACAATTGCACACAAGAAGGGAAAAATAAGTGGTTATAAGATATAACCACACCATTAGGCTCAAATCTTACAAGCTTGTGTTCTTAGCTCAAAAAACATGTTCCAAAATAAATTCTTTCAAGCAAGTTCAACACAAAATTCTTTCAAATTGGTAGGGTGCCCTAAAATAATCTTCTTGGAAAAGAAATCATCACCATAACCAAGTAGTCCTAATCATAAAAATATGTGGCAAAGTATGTACAAATTCTAACTAACATGCAACCTAACATGCAATGCAATAACTAACCTAATAAAGAAAACTAAGAATTGGTGTTGGAAAATTGTTACCCACGGAGATCGGTCGGACGACCTCCCCACACTTGAAGATCGCACCGTCCTCGGTGCATGCAAAGAAGAGCAATGTGGATGGGTTGAAACAACTGATGAGCTTCTTCAAAAGGTTGTGCAGATGACTTGTTCGTTGCTCCACTTTGAAGCTTTTACTTTCTCCCTTCTTGGTGGCCAACCTAAAAGGAAAGAAAAGGAAAGAAGAATTAAGCCTATAACAAAGATATCAAAGCAAATAGAACATAGGTGGGGGCTAATGCCAAATGAGAGTAAGGTGCTGACTATATGTTAGCTACGCATGTAAGTGAGAAAGCAATATAGGCAAAGGGCATATCAACTAATACTTGATGCAAGAGTAGAGTCAAAGCATGAAGAGCACATTGAGCATCAAGTTTAAATAAGAAAGAGTGGGTCATGAAAGACAATATGAGCTCATATCAATGCACAAAGACACAAGAGTCATACAAGATGAAGTATTGATTTAAAAGTTTCATCACCCAACAATATCAAACAAGTCAAGAAGCACCAAAATAATGCAAGAAATTCTCAACAATTGAGTAGGAAAATGCAACACCATTATTAAAATAAGAAACTCGGGAAAAAAAATAAAGTAAAAACAGGCTATAAAAACAAAATTGAAATGTAAAGAATAGAAGTATACGAATACGATAAACCAAAGAAAATGAAAGAGGAGAAAAAAAAAACTCTTTTTTTTTTACCGGCGCAGACGCGTCATTCACGCGTACGCATCGATGCGCAATTTTGGCCTAAAGGCGCGTGCGCACCAGGTGCGTGCACGCGTTGTAACAACCCTAGTTTTTGAAAATCAAATAATTAGTTATTTGTGATTTATTTTATTTGTTGATAATTTTATTTTAAGAAAATTATTTTACTAAAGGTAATTAAATGGAGTTTCATAATAATTGAAGTTTAAATTAATTATAATTTTTATATAATCTTTATTAGATATTTGGTATAATTGAAATTATAATTTTGATAATTGAAAAATAAGAAGAATTGTATAATTTAATTTAAATAAAATTCTATTTTGAATGAATTATGTTATTAATTTGAACTCTTAGGAATTAATTTACTAGAAATTATTAGATTAATTTTTATAAATACTTTATGTTTAAGCTAGTTAATATTTATGCACAATTTTTATTATAATTGGTTATTTTATAAATTAAAATTAAAGTCTAGTGATAGAAAAATAATAAGAAGTTATATCATTTAATTTGAATGATTAATATTGAGTTTGAACTATATTTTATAATTATATGATTAATATGCTTATTTTATAATTTAAACTAGAAATAATTGATTGAACTTAGCAATATATTGATAAATAATGTTCTTAAATATTTTTAATAGAGTATATTTGATTTTAAAATTACTCTACCCTTCAATATTATCAAAATATCTACTCAAATCTATCCATAATCCTTTATGAAATCCTAATTTCCAACCCCAAATTCCCAAATTGAATCAGAAATCCTAATTCCCAAATTGAGGAACCCTAACCCTAGCTTCCCTTTGCCTCAGCCGTACCCCACCCCTCCTTCACCCTCTTCAGCTAACACACTCACCCTTAATCCCCAAGTCAGCGCCGTTACCCTCACCACATGACACACACAGAGACTTACCTCTCTCACTCTCAGCCTCACCAATGAACTCGCACTCATTTCCTCACTATACACACGCACGCACACATATGGAGAAGACAGGAAGAGAGAGCGCCAGCGAAGAAGAGGGAGGAGCAGCGCCGCCACCGCACTCCGTCACACCCAGCCGCGTCTTGCTCTCCGTCGTGCCATCCACCCACGCCGAGAAGGAAGAGAGAAACAGAGGAGGGTGGCGTCGCATCTGCTGTGAGCTTGCCGCCAAGGAAAGCCGCCGTGCCGTCGTCATCGTCGTCCTCATCATGACCTGTCACCGTCACTGGAGCCAGCCGCCTTCGTCGCCGTTCATTCTTGTCGTCGCCGTCGCCGCTGGTCTGCCTTGGAGCCGCTGTCGAGTAGAACGCGAGGAAGAGGAGTTCTCGTCACTGTTGTGCACCCAGTCATCGCTGCTGCTTCCCATCCCACCGTTGATGCTGCCGCCACTGTCACAACCACCCTTGAGTTGCTGCGCTGCTGTTGACCTATTGAACTACCACCCGAGCTACTGTTGGCTTGTTGTTTCTGTTTGTTGGGTTCAAGATTGCTGCTGCTGTTCTTGCTTTCCTCAGCCTCTGCTTGTGATTTCCGTGAGTTGCCGGAGCCTCTCCCGCCATCAGAGCTGTTGTTTGGTTGATGCCGCTGCTGGAGCTCCGTTGAAGTTGGTCATTGTCGCTGAAGCCTCCCTAGTCGCCACTGCCGCTGCTAGAGTTGATGTTGCTCTGGCTTTACTCTGAATTGTTACTGCTGCTGCTTGGCTGAAGCTGAGACCTTTCACCATCACTGGAGTTGCCCAGAATCATCATGGTAGCTGCTAAGAGAGCAGAACGGATGTTAGAACTGCCAATGGAGCTGCTGAGTTTAGTGATTTTCGCGAGTTTCGACATTAAGGTAGGGGATTTATTTTTAAAGTTAAATGTTTTTAATTTAGAATGCCTACCAAGTTCTTGGATAAGTGCAAATGGTTAACAATGGTTAAGAATTTCTTAATTAACATGAATGACTTGAAATGCATTTGAAATTAGTTAATCGTTGTGATTATTCTGAGCTGTGATTGAACTTAGATGTTGTTGTAAATAATGATTAATTTAGTGTAACTTATTAAATTGAAATATGCTGAGTTAATTACTGAAAAGCGGTCATATGGATAATTGATGAATTGAGTTTGGATTGTTGCTGTGAATGTCTTTGGGTTTTGTTGTTGTTGAGTGTTTGAAGCTGTAATTGATATTGGTGTTCTAATTTTGATGGATTTGTTGGAAATTCTGATCTTATGTGATATTGCTGAATTGGCTGGAATCTGGTTCTTAATTGTATTTTGAAATACCGATTTTTGTGATAAGTTGGCTGAGATTCTGATCTTGAACGAGTTATTTTGAATTATTTGATATTGAATTGGAATTTTAATATATTGGAATGGTTGTGAAATGGGCTTGTGATGGGTTGAACTTGGTTGAAATGTGGCTGTGAATGGTAATGTTATTTATTGAATTGAAATATGATGAGCTAATTATTGAAAGGAATGTATTTGAGAGAAGTTAGTTGTGGTGATTGTTCTGAGTTATGATTGAAGTTGGATGCAGATATGAATTGAATTTGGGTTAGGTTGTGATATTGACTGGCTTCGTTGTCGTGAGTAATTAACTGATGAGATTTACTTTGGTTTGAGGCTGTGATTGTTGTTGGTTTTCTGATTATTTTAGAATTGCTGGAAATTCCGATTTTAGTTGATTTTGTCAAGTTGGTAGCTTTTGAATGGTTCATTTGATTACTAAATCAATTTTCTTGAAACCTGATTTTTGGGTAAAATAATAGTTTTGAAAATGAATTAGTAATTTGATAGTGAACGATATTGCATGAGGTTAAAGACTGATTTTTGGGAAACTATTCATAATTTTTTTGACGTTGGACTGAGCTAATTTTCAAGAATGGATGATGGAAAATTCTGATTCTAATGGATGAAAGGATGTTAGTTCTTAAACTGAATTATGATGAGATAATTATTGAGAATCTGTTATGATAGTTGTTGATAAATGGATGGAGAATTAATTGAGTTTAATTTGAAAGGACTCTATGACTTATGAAAATAGTTATAAATTGATGAGATAGAAGTGGGATAGATGGATTATATGGAAATTGCGGACTATGATTTAATTGTTGATTATTGCGAATTATGAATTTCTGATTGATTGAGAATCTCTTGTTGTGATAATTGATGAGAAAGTTTGATGAGATGTTGAAAAGAGGGAACCCGTAAGGGTGGCTGAGTCCGAGTTTTAGGGGAGGTGCTGCCGAAATTTTATAAAAATCTGAGGTTTCATTTGAAAAGTTACTTTAGAAGCTTTGAATTTGGAAAATTATATTACTTGAGTTTTATTTAGTTAAGAAAAGAATGATTCTATTTTGAATTCTATTTACCAAGGAAAGGTTTATGCTTCAAAAATAAATTATTTAAGAAAGAAACCATGTTTTAAGATTGAATTAATATGAAGAGAATTATGTTTTGGGTTTAAAATAAAGGATTGTTGTTTAGAAGTCTGATGAATTTATAATCTTTGAATGTAAACAGTAAAGAGAGATGATTTTTGAGTCTTTGGGAAGTTAGTAAACTTGAAAAAGAGTATTATTTGGTTACTTTTAGTAAGAGGGTGATGTTTTGAAAAGTATTTAGCGAATTTAAAATAAATGATTTTCTTGAGTCTTTTGAAAGAAAATTAAACTAGAAAATGGTTTTAAAATTGGTTTGAGTAAAGAGGTTGCAAAAGTGGAAGTCGTAAGGTTTGTACAGCATGATTGAATAAAGAAAGAGAGAGATATTGTATAAGAATATGTAACTAGAGATGAATAATGAGAATAATAACTTATGATGATAATTACACTGATTCTTTTGAGGAAAGGTATTCAGTTTATGAAATTGTTGGCAAGGACGTGGGTTTTGTCCCGCTTGCGTATTTATGATTATAAAAGAGAATAAAAAGCAGAGGACCTGTTGAAAGGTCATTTGTTGCTTGAGGCAACTTGCTTGATGCAACCCAGAGCTATATTTATATATATATTAGTTGCTTGATGCAACCCAAAGCTATATTTAATATATATTAGTTGCTTGATGCAACCCAGAGCTATAATTAATATATATTAGTTGCTTAATGCAACCCAGAGCTTCTGTAGGAAAACTAAGTTACCTACAACTATTTTCCGCTTCCCCAGAGCAGAGCAGAGTATATATATTTTCCTGCAGTAATCAGAGGCTGTCTCAAATGAGCAGCTATTATTATATGCGCATTTATTTAGGAACGGAAAATCGTATCCGGAAAATCGGGATTACTCGTGACCGGGTAAATGTCGGGATTGCGGGCAGCCAACCGACACGTGAGCTCATGGCCTGCTTAGGACAGACATGCATCATATTGTTTGTGCATATGCATTTGATCGTGTTGCTTGTCTTGTTTCTTTATGATTGTGCTGCTTGTCTTGGTGACTTGCTTGTGTGTTTGATTAGATATTTTTGTTGATGCTTTGAACTTAGTGAAGTATTGAGGAATGGTATTTGTGAAGTGAGGTTTGGGTATATTATTTATGTTGCTGATTTACTTAGTTATTGTGATGGTTGAGGAATGCTATTTGTAGCTGAAGAATTGCTAAGGGGGTTGAGACTTTATTTAAGTAATATGATTTAAAGAAAGGGATTTAAACGGTTTTAAGTAAGTCTTAAGAAATTTTGAAAAGGTTTGATAAAGAAAACTACATTGGAAACTGGAGTTAATTATTTGCATGTTAATCATTACTTTTACGGCATTCCCATTCCCTACTGAGAATGTGTGGTTTGTTCTCACCCCAAAATCTTCCACCCTTTCAGTGACACAGGTTCGAAGACTCAGTTTGAAGCTGCGGACAATTGTTGGACTATATTTATAAGTTAAGTGTATGAGTTAATTTGCTTTCATAAAGTTCCCTCGCACTTATTGCTTAAGATTTTTATTTTATACAGAGGGATAGGAGTTGTATCTAAGTTACACTTGAATTTGTTTGTATAATATTTACTAATAATTATATGATTATTATTATTTGGTGATGTTTGATATATGTTTTTAATAAACAAAAACAAAACTTTTCTGGAATTTTCGATAAAACTAAATCACGATATCGAACTAAAGGCTTAATAGTAAATAGTTAACAAAGGAAAGTAGGTTGGTAACGCCTTACCTTCGGTACGATCATGACGTTCTGGAAGTTTGGTCGTTACACACGTGGTGAGGTTGGGCCAAAGGCATAGTGCTGGCCCGGAGTTAGCACAACTCTCGGGTCATATGTATGGGAACTGCGTCAGTGGATCGGCTCACACACGGCATGTGCGCGGGTGCGCCGATGGGTAGAAAATATGTGTCGACACGTACGCGCGCAATGCGCGCACGCGTACACACAGTTGTGCAATTGGCCCAGCTTTTGCGCGAGATTGGCCCAACTCTATGGAAAGAGTATGGGTCTGCATATACGTAGGGACACGCACGCGCACAGCGTGCGTACGCGTCCTTGAACATTTTTTTTTCAAAAAAGGCAAAAACAGATTAAAACCCTCCTAACACTATCTTCAGCTCAAAATTAACTAAAAACACAAAATAACAAAAATCTTTTTGGGTTTTTGGGGATCTTCCAAATTAAACAAGGGTTACTTGCCCCACAAGCAACCTTCAACCAATTTATTGAACTAAGTATATGGAAAGAAAACTACCTACACTGGTAACTGAATTCAATTATTAATCAAAAATGCAAAAGGTTGGAAAGAGTTTACCATGGTGGGGTGTCTCCTACCTTGCACTTTTAGTTTAAGTCCTTAAGTTGGACATTTGGGAGGCTCTTGTCATGGTGGCTTATGCTTGTACTCATCCTTGAATCTCCAAGAATCTTTGCCCTTCAAATGGTTGACAGAATTTCCAACCATCTTCAACAAGTTTGGATGGAGTTCCATCCAAGATATGAGCTCCCATTGTTAGTCTCCATGCTTCAATCCAGGGTCCCATATCTTATTTTTGCACCCGTCTTCTTGTTGATCTTCATGAATTTTCCGTTCGGGTGGTTGACAAGTATGACAAGTAGAATTCTCTTTAGCGCACCAAGTCTTCTTCCTAGACCCATGTAAAGTAGTATTCATCCAATCATAGTCCCTATATTTTGAAGCTTTGACCTTGATGAGCCTAATTCCAAACCTCCAACCACTATACAACTCCTTTTTACTCTTAATTCCACAAAGAGCTCTAAGTTGACCATCATTTTCAATTAAACCATATTCAAGTGAGAAAGTAAAGCTTATGGATAAGAATTTTACCCACTTGAATGTTGTGTTGGATGGTGACTTGAGGAGGGAGACCTCCCCACACTTAGACAATGCGAGGTCTACTTCTTTAGGCTCTTCTTTAGTTGTTTCCACCTCTTCGCTAGCTTCTTCAATTTCAACCTTTTCCCATTTATCACTTGGCTTGGTGTTGTCTTCAAGAACTTCAATTCCTTGTCCAATGAGAGGTGATTCAATTTTGGATAGGAATTCATTGATGAATGAATTCACCCCTTGATCAACCTCTTCATATTCTTCATATTCATTGACGAATGAATTCACCCCTTGATCAACCTCTTCCATGATTGAATCTATCTCCTGATAAGCCTCTTCCAAGTCTCCAACGATGATATGCCTTGGAGGTTATGCACCCTCATCAACATCAATATCAAGCTTCTTAGAAGAATGCTCTATGATGCTACATTACTTTAGACTTTCAATATCTCCTAGATCTTTAACCACTTCTTCTTTTTCTTCAATGATCATAGGCTCCTCCAATTGTTCTAACACAAAGTGGCATCCCTCATCACCCACCGGGGTTTCCAATCTCTCCTTCATGCTATGCTCTTCAATTGATTCTTTACATGTAGCTATGGAAGCACCTTGAGTGTTCAAGTATTGGTAGGCTAAAGTATGCACTACCTTGGTCAAGTTAGTCACAAACTCCAGGGTGTTCCTTTGCATATCCGCTTGGCCTTGAACTAGCAAGGTGAGAGAGTCATCTATTGGAGCTTGGAATGGATAAGAGGGTTCATTATTTTGGAGAGAGGGTTCATAATAGGAAGGTGGTTCTTCTTGGTAAGGGTATGGAGATGGTGTGCATTAAGGTGGTTCATGGTAGTAATCTTGATAGGGTTGTGGTGGTTCTAAAGGTTCTTGCTCATAATGGTCATGAGAATATGGTATGTATGATTGGTCATACAATGGATGTGGGTTACAAGAAGGTGCTTGGTAAAATTGGGCTTGTGAGCATGGTTGGTAGTCATGTTGAGGATAAGGTTCATAGGCATATGGTGGTGGTACTTGATTATCACAAAAAGAGTCACCATAGCCATCAAATTGACATGCATTAGGATGGTGGTTATACCTATAAGTATTCGGAGGTTGTTACCAATAGGAGTGATCAATTCCTTGAGGCTCCTCCCATCTTGAAGTGTTCCATCTTTGATACATGTTGTCATTATTGAAGTGCACATTTCCTACAACACAATTAGGACCAAACTCATAGCCAAAGTGAGAATTCATAGTGAAAAGAGAAAATAAAATTCCAAAGGTAATAGAAAAATAATGAAACAAGGTCCTAAACTAGCAAAAACTAACAAGCAATCCAAAAATCAAGCTATTCACACTATTTACATATATACAATAACCAATAACATAACACCATTGCACATCCCCCGCAACGGCGCCATTTTGATGATTGGATTTTTGTGTGGTCTAGAATTCACAATTGAAGTCTCGTTGTAAAGTATAGCTTCTAAACCAACAATAATCCTTTCTTACAAAAATTTGGTTGTCACATGTAACAAACCCCTAAATTTATAACCGAAGTATTGAACCTCGGGCCGTTCTCCCTAGGAATTGCAAACAAGTGTTCTTGTTATTGGTTATGAGTTGTATATTTTAGGGTTTTGGATAAGAAACATGAAACGTAAATGAAAATGAAATTCAAATAACAAAAGGTCTTGGTAAGGTTTGGTGGTCAAGGATCTCTATCCCTATCACTAACCACAACATCAGAATTAGCAAGGATCAACCCCATTAAGTCATCATCTAACTAATAAAGGAAAGTCAAATGAGCTATGTCAATCCAAGTCCATAAGTCCTAGTTCTCCACTAATTCAATTAGTGAGATCTAGAGTTAATGGCACCCAATCGTCAATCACTTGGACATTAGTAACTCAAGAGTTCCTAAGTTACCTCCCCAAGCCAAGAGCATTAAAATCTACTCTAACATCTTCTCAAGTATTTTGACAAACACTTGGAAGGCAAAAGAATAAAGCATAGTAAATCAACAACAAGAGTAAAATCTAACAACAATTAATTGCAAAGAATTAACAACAACAACTAAAAGAAGCACAATTATTATGAATTACCTCAACTTGAATTGAAAGAAAAGAGAAGGAACAAGAGTAGGTCTACAACAAAATATAAAAGCAACATAAAGGAAACTACAACAAAAGAATAGAAGAAGATGATTGCAACAACAAAGAATTAAGAAGCAAAAGTAGAGGGAAGCATGAATGAAATCCTAGATCTAAGAACTAATCCTAATCTTAATTCCGAATCCTAGAGAGAAGTGAGAGCTTCTCTCTCTAAAAACTAACTTTCCCTCCAAAACTAATCTAAACTAAACTAATGATCAAAAGTATGTTAATTCCACTTCAATCCTTGGCTTAAATAGCATCAGAAATGAGTCAGATTGGGCCCACAAGGCTTTTAAAATCACTGGCCACGAGTTGCATTAAGTGAAGCATGTGCCACCATCGACGCGTACGCATACCGTGCTCGTGCGCGCCTCTATGCGCGGATGCAACTATGGCAAATCTTATATCATTTTGAAGTCCCGGATGTTAGCTTTCCAACTCAACTGGAACCGCATCATTTGGACCTCTATAGCTCATGTTATGGTCGATTAAGATCGAAGAGGTCGGCTTGACAGCTTTTGCGATTCCTTCATTTCTCCATGAGTTCTCCATTTTTGCATGCTTTTCCTTCATTCCCTTGATCCAATCTTTGCCTCCTAAATCTAAAATCACTTAACAAACATATCAAGGCATCTAATGAAATCAAGGTGAATTAGATTTAGCTATTCTAAGTCCTAAAAAGCATGTTTTCACTCTTAAGCACAATTAAAGGAGAAGTTATAAAACCATGCTATTTCATTGAATAAATGTGAGGAAAAAATGGTAAAATCCTCTAAATTCAACACAAGATAAACCCTACAAATGCGGTTTATCAGTGAGCCCCGTTCAAGTAGTCCCCAAGAAGGGAGGAATCACAGTTGTGCCAAATGAAAGAAATGAGTTAATACCAATAAGAACAGTGACTGGATGGCGCATGTGTATAGACTACAGAAAGCTTAATGAAGCCACAAGGAAGGACCATTTTCCTATACCATTCATGGATCCAATGTTAGAGAGGCTTGCTAGGCATGAGTACTATTATTTCTTGGATGGATACTCAGGCTACAACCAGGTTATAGTAGATCCTAAAGACCAAGAGAAAACATCTTTCACTTGCCCTTATGGGGTTTTTGCATATAGACGTATGTCCTTTGGTTTGTGCAATGCACCTGACACATTCCAAAGGTGCATGCTGTCCATATTTTCTGATATGATTGAGAGGTTTATTGAGGTTTTTATGGATGATTTTTCAGTGTTTGGTGACTCCTTTCCTAATTACTTACACCATCTAGCCTTGGTGCTCAAGAGATGCCAAGAGACTAACCTAGTTTTGAACTGGGAAAGGTGTCATTTTATGGTTACCAAAGGGATAGTCCTTGGCCACAAAATCTCTAAGAAAGGCATAGAGGTAGATAGAGCCAAGGTGGAAGTGATTGAAAAATTACCCCCACCTTGCAATGTCAAAGCAATTAGGAGTTTCTTAGAACATGCTGGGTTCCATAGAAGGTTCATTAGAGACTTTTCAAAAATTGCCAAACCGTTAAGCAACTTGCTTGTATCTAATGTACCATTCATATTTGATAGAGAATGTATGCAAGCATTTGATGAGCTTAAAAGCAAGCTCTCCTCTGCACCTATTATAGCACCACCTAGCTGGGACTTGCCTTTTGAATTAATGTGTGATGCATCAGAATTTGCTATTGGTGCTGTCTTAGGACAAAGGAGAGACAAGCTAGTACATGTCATCTATTATGCTAGTAAGGTTCTTAATGAAGCCCAAAGAAACTACACCACCACAGAAAAAGAACTTCTTGCTATAGTCTTTGCATTTGATAAATTCAGATCTTACCTAATTAGTCCTAAAGTCATTGTGTTTACTGATCATGCAGCACTCAAGTACTTGTTAGCCAAACAGGAATCCAAGCCTAGATTGATCAGATGGATCTTATTACTCCAAGAGTTCAACATTGAAACCAAGGACAGAAGTGGAGCAGAAAATAAGGTGGCTGATCATCTATCAAGGATCCCACATGAGGAGAATGAAGCACTGAAAGAGCGAAACTCTCGCACGATCTAGAATTTTCTAAAAATAAATTTTCATTGTAAGTATAGCTTCTAGACCGACAAGAATTGCTTTTTTACAAAAATTTTGTTTGTCACTTAAGCAAACCCAATAAAATTAATAACCGAGTATTTAAACCTCGGGTCGTCTTCTCAAGGAATTGCAGGGAGGTATGACTTATTATTAGCTATGAAAAAGGTAGAATTTTGGGTTTTTAATGTATAAGATAAAAAGCAACAATAGTAAATGGCAAGAAAGTAAATTGTAAGGAATTAATTTAAATAAATAATAAAACTCTTGGCTAGGTATAAGAACTGGAAGTCCTATCCTAGTTATCCTTATTAATTGTGATGAGAATTAGATTTTTAATCCCACTTAGTTAACCTTTACTAAAGCAAAGGAAAGTCAAGTGGACTAATTAGTTTGATCCTCAAGTCCTAGTTAATCCCTGTGGGAAGACTAGCTTTAGAGCGATCTAGATCAATTAGTAATCTGCCAATTTCAACCACTGCTGAGTTTGACAACTCAAGTGTTACCAATTACTTAACCAAAGCCAAAAGGAAGAAAATATCTAAATTAAATTAAAAGCATTCATAAATAGAATAAAGCAATCATAAATCTGAAACACATCAAATTACATTTAAACATAAATTCAAATCTAACATGGAAATGTTCATAAAGTGAATTGGGAAAATAAATAAAAGGAACGTTGAACCTGAGAAGTAGTTGAAATCCTAAATCCTTTAAGAGGAATCCTAATCCTAAAACCTAAGAGAGAGGAGAGAACCTCTCTCTCTAAAAACTACATCTAAATTATGAAAAGTGAATTATGAGTGTGTTAATGAATGGATGCATTCTCCCACTTTATAGCCTCTAATCTGTGTTTTCTGGGCCGAGAACTGGGTCAGAAACAGCCCAGAATTCACTGGTTTCGAATTCAAACACGCTGGTTTTTCGCCACTGCGATGCGTCCACGTAGATCACGCATTCTCGTCACTTATCGTTAGGGCAACTATGGCAAAGTATATATCAAATCGAAGCCCTGGACGTTAGCTTTCCAACGTAATTGGAACCGCGTCATTTGGACCTTTGTAGCTCAAGTTATGGTCGTTTTAGTGTGAGAGGGTCAGGCTGACAGCTTTGCAGTTCCTTCAACTTCTTGTATTCCTTCCACTTTTGCACGCTTCCTTTCCATCCTCTAAGCCATTCCTGCCCTGTAATTTCTGAGAAAACTTAACACACAAATCAAGGCATTTAATGGTAATGAGAGAGGATTAATATTAGCAAATATAAGGCCAAAGAAGCATGTTTTCAATCATAGCACAAAATCAGGAAGGAAAACATAAACTCATGCAAATCATATGAATAAGTGTATGAAATATTGATAAAATTCACTCAATTGAGCATAAGATAAACCATAAAATAGTGGTTTATCAACCTCCCCACACTTAAACATTAGCATGTCTTCATGCTAAGCTCAAGAGAAGTTATAAGGGAGTGAATAGGAATGGTAGAATGTATGAAATGCAACCTATCTATATGAATGCAACTACATGCAAAATGTTTCTACCTACTTGGTTAAAAGTAAATAAGTCCTCCAAGACAAATATGAATCAAATTCCACTAATTCAAATTACACAATAAAAGACAAGTAAACTTGTAAGAAGATAGCTCATGAAAGCAGGGAACATAGAATTAAGCACTGAACCCTTACTGGTAGTGTATATCACTCTAACTCTCAAGTGTCTAGGGTCAATCACTCTACTCTTCCCTAGTCATGCTTTCTCAACCTTGTTCTTCATCTAACCAATCAACAAATATTTAGTATACCAATGCAAACATCATGAGGTCTTTTCAGGGTTCTAATGGGGCTGAGGTAAAGGTAAGGATATATATATATATATATATATAAGTGAGCTAACAAAGTGAATCCTTGATTAGTTTAAGATCTCACCTAATATATACATACTTTATATAATTTAAAATTCTTTACCTAGCGACCCAAATTTTTCCCACTTTTGTATTACATGCTCATGTATCAAACTTATTTTTTAATTTTGTCCCATGTGCATTGATTCTTTTTATTTTGCATTTGGGGTAATTCATATATAATTTATTGTATCCCCTTATTTAATTACTTAATTTTTTTTCAATGCACATGGTAATTTAATTATTTTGATTTTACATGAGCATGCTTCCCGAATTTTCAGATAACTTATTCAATTTAATTCCCCTTTTTTTTCTATCATCCCATATTCCCATAAAATTCCCCCTACTTAAATTATACACAATATTTATCTTAAGCTAACCAAGGATTCAACTTGGGATTTTTATTTTATTTTTCTGCTTAAGGCTAGTAATGTGGTTATAAAATAGAAGGGGATTAAAAAGCTCAAAGTGGCTAACAAGGGTGACATAAAAGGGTAGGCTTATTTGGGATAAGTGAGTGGAAACAAGTAATGGCCTCAATCATTTGCAAGCATGTAAATACACTAAATAATGGACATATAGAGTGGAACAAAGTAAAGATTGCAATTATAGAGAAGGAAACGCACAAGAATAAAATATTTATGGTTAACTAAAGTAACCATGTAATTAATCTCAAAATCTCATAGGTTGTGTGTTCTTTGGCTCAAAAACCATGTTCCAAATACAACTTCCAAACAAGTTTAACACAAATTTTTCGATTTAAATTAGTGAAATAATATAAAAATTTCTTGAAAAAGAAAATATTACTTCAACCAAGTAGTAACTAAATGCATAAAATCAAACAAACATGCAAATGCAGCATTGAACAAACAAAGAAAATAGAGTATTGGTGTTGAAAGGAAGGTAACTAACCCCTGGAAGTCGGTATCGACCTCCCCACACTTAAAGATTGCACTGTCCTCGGTGCATGCTAAGATGTGCAAGTGGATGGGGGTTGTGGTTCCTCAGCTGGGGCTCTTTTTGTTCCTTTCCTTGCCGGTGGTTTGGGAGTAGCTTTCTCTTTACCCCTCTTTGTGGCCATCCTAAAAAGGGAAAAAGAAAGTAACTTTTAAAGCTAAGGGTTAGAGCAAGGAAGAGAGCGGTAAAGGTGGTAATCAATGCACAATAAAGAAGAATGACGTTAAAACATGGTCATGACTACATGTGAAAAGTTCATCAATGGAAATATAGCAAGTGCATGTAATGACAATTAAATGCAAGATGTTTATTGGCATGCTGGCAAAGGCATGAGTAGCATAGATCTAGCATTCAATGTCCAAGTTAGATTACCATGTCTTTCAAACTAAAAACATGTTTGTAATAACAATTATATTTAATTAATAAAATATAAAAAGGGTTTTGTGAAAAGAAAGCATTTAGAGTAGTAGAATAAAAGAAATCTAAAAATAGTGCACAATGTCATACGAGCGTTTTCACAAACACATAGCATGCATGGTAAATAAGTTATTGAATGTATTAAATTGAACATGCAAGAAACCCTTTAAAAAGTAATATATAATTGTCAAACAATTCTTTTAATAATCCACAAGCAAAATATAGAAAATAATGACCCAAATAAATTTCTAACACCAATGAAAATAATTCAATGAATGAAAGTATGCAAATAAATTAAATGAAATAGAATGGAAGTGAAGAGGGATGAGAAGTTAAAGAGATGAAGAAGAATAAAGTAAGAAAAGGAAGAAGAAAGAAGAAAAGATAGAAAAAATTAGGATTAGAAAAGAAAAGATAAGATAATTGGCGCTGATCTAGATAAGTTGTGCGGCGTGGGTGATGCGGTCGCGTGGGTGACGCGGTCGCGTGGTGTCCGATAAGTTCAGGTGACGCAGACGCGTGGGGCACGCAGACGTGTGACTTGAGTTGTGCTAGTGGCGCAAGAGCAGCCTCGCGTACGCACAACTCTCTGTTTAAATGCATTTTTGCCAAAAATCTGGGGTGACGCGTTCGCGTGGGTGACGCGATCGCTCGGATGGCCATATCTGTAAAACGACGCAGACGCGTGGGGCACGCGTTCGCGTGGTAAGGCTTGTGCTTCTAGCACCATTCCAGCCCTATTCCAGCCTAACTTGCTGCCAAACACCCATTTACGTCGATTTTACAGGGCCACGCGTTCGCGTGGGTGACGCGGACGCGTGGGAGGCATTTTCGCACATGACGCGGACGCGTCAGTGACGCGATCGCGTGGATCAATTTGTGCCAAAGGCATGCCTCCAGCCACGCTTTCGCGTGACTCTCTGTCCAATTCTCTTTTCTTCAAACGCACTGGTGACGCGGACGCGTCAGCGACGCTTACGCATCGCGTGCGTGTTTTTCGTTTTATTGTTTTTTTATGCATAATGCAAAATGCAATGCTAATGTGGATGTTATGAATAATTCCAGGTTCAATAAAATAAAATAAAACTTGAAAACAAACAAAACAAAATAAAATTAAAATTGAAAAGGAACGATCATACCATGGTGGGTTGTCTCCCACCTAGCACTTTTAATTAAAGTCCTTAAGTTGGACATTTGGTGAGCTCCCTATTATGGTGGCTTGTGCTTGAACTCGTCTTGAAACTTCCACCAATGCTTGGACTTCCAATAAGCTCTATCAATACCAAGTAAATTCCTCAAGCTTTGATGGAGTTCTTCACAAGCTTTGAGCTCCCAAAATTGATCCTCATATATTCCTAGATCCCAAATCTTATTTCTACACCCGTCTTCAGGTTGATTATCATGATTCCATCCGGGTGGTTCAGCCTTAGAATTCTCACTGAAGCATCCAAACAACTTCCCAGACCCATTCAATTGAGCTCTACACCAACCTTTGTGTTTAAACTTAAAGCTTCCAACCATAATGAACCTTGCAGGACAATTCTTACCACTGACCATCTTCCTCTTACTCTTAATGCCACAAAGAGCTCTAAGTTGACCATCCGTCTCCAGTAGCCCATATTCAAGTGGGAAGGTAAAGGTCAAGGATAAGAATTTTACCCACTTGAACGTTGTGTTGGACGGTAATGGCCTTGGGAGAGGTGTTTCTAATGAACTTGCAAGCTCCACTCCCTTGTGCTCTTCTCTAACAACTTCCACCTCCTTGTAAGCTTCTTCAAATTCAACCTTTTCCTCTTGGTAGCTTTCTTCCAATTAAATCTCCTCTTCTGCTTTCCAAGGGCATGGGAGGTTGTGCTTCTTCTTCTTGAATCTCCATCTCTTGATCGACCTCTTCCAAGTCCTTAACCATGACATGCCTTGGAGGTTGTACACCCTCCTCAACATCAAATGCAACCGTCTTGGAAGGAGGCTCTATGTCTTGACTTTCCCATGGAGGTTCAGCATCTCCCAAGTCTTCAACCACTTCTTCCTCTTCAATAATTACTGCTTTGTCCAGTAGTTTTAATATAAAATTGTACTCATCCTTGATGATTTTCTTTCCATGACAACTCCTTTCAACTATTCTTTCATCTTCAAGGGTCTCTCCTATCTCCACATTTTGGGCCTCCTTTTGCTCTAAGACAAAATCAGACTCCTCCTTGATGTCTGGTGTGGCAAAATCGTGATCGTTCATTCCTTGGTAACAGCGTCAAAAACTTAATACGCACGTTCATAATCTTAGTTCTTTGCACAACTAACCAGCAAGTGCACTGGGTCGTCCAAGTAATAAACCTTACGTGAGTAAGGGTCAATCCCACGGAGATTGTCGGTTTGAAGCAAGCTATGGTCACCTTGCAAATCTCAGTCAGGCGGATTCAAATGGTTATGGTGAATTGATAGTTAAAATATAAATAAAATATAAAATAGGATAGAGATACTTATGTAATTTATTGGTGAGAAATTCAGATAAGCGTATAGAGATGCTTTTTTTCCTTCTGAACCTCTGCTTTCCTACTGTCTTCATCCAATCATTCTTACTCCTTTCCATGGCAAGCTTTATGTAGCGCATCACCGTTGTCAATGGCTACTTCCCGTCCTCTCATTGAAAATGGTCCAAGATGCGCTGTCACCGCACGGCTAATCATCTTTCGGTTCTCGATCATACTGGAATAGGATTCAGTAATCCTTTTGCGTCTGTCACTACGCCCAGCACTCATGAGTTTAAAGCTCGTCACAGCCATCCCTTCCCAGATCCTACTCGGAATACCACAGACAAGGTTTAGACTTTTTGGATCTCAAGAATGGCCGCCAATAATTCTAGCCTATACCACGAAGACTCTGATCTCACGATCAGGAGGCTAAGAGATACCCATTCAAGCTTGTTTGCATGTAGAACGGAAGTATTTGTCAGGCACGCATTCATAAGTGAGAATGGTGATGAGTGTCACATAATCATCACATTCATCATGTTCTTGTGTGTGAATGGATATTTTAAAGAAGAAATAGGCTTGAGTTGAATAGAAACACAATAGTACTTTGCATTAATTCATGAGGAACAGTAGAGCTCCACACCTTAATCTATGGTGTGTAGAAACTCTACCGTTGAAAATACATAAGTGAAAATAGGGTAGACATGGCCGAGTGGCCAGCCTCCCATGGAGGTCTAGAGATCTCAAAATGATCCAAAGATAAAAGATTCAATATGATAGTAAAAGGTTCTATTTATACTAAACTAGTTACTAGGGTTACAGAAATGAGTAAATAATGCAAAAATTCACTTCCGGGCCCACTTGGTGTGTGCTTGGGCTGAGCATTGAAGCTTTCACGTGTATAGGTCTTCCTTGGAGTTAAACGCTAGTTTGTAACCTGTTTCTGGCATTTAACTCTGCTTTGCTACCTGTTTCTGGCGTTTAACTCCAGAATAGGGCAGAGAGCTGGCGTTGAACGCCAGTTTGCGTCATCTAAACTCGGACAAAGTATGGACTATTATATATTGCTGGAAATCCCTGGATGTATACTTTCCAACGCAATTGAGAGTGCACCATTTGGACTCCTGTAGCTCCAGAAAATCCACTTTGAGTGCAGGAAGGTCAGAATCTAACAGCATCAGCAGTCCTTTGTCAGCCTCTGAATCTGATTTTTGCTCAGGTCCCTCAATTTTAGCCAGAAATTACCTGAAATCACAGAAAAACACACAAACTCATAGTAAAGTCCAGAAATGTGAATTTTATTTAAAAACTAATAAAAATATACTAAAAACTAACTAAATCATACTGAAAACTATGTAAAAACAATGCCAAAAAGCATCTCACTTTATCCATTGAAGTTCAGAATGATTTGCATCTATAGGAACTTAGATTTTAGATAGTGTTATTGATTTTCCTAGTTCAGTATGTTGATTCTTGAACATAGCTACTTTATGAGTCTTGGCTGTGGCCCTATGCACTCTATTTTCCAGTATTACCACCGGATACATACATGCCACAGACACATAACTGGGTGAACCTTTTCATATTGTGACTCAGCTTTGCTAAAGTCCCTAATTAGAGGTGTCCAGGGTTCTTAAGCACACTCTTTTTTTGCTTTGGACCTTGAATTTAACCACTCAGTCTCAAGTTTTCACTTGACACCTTCACGCTACAAGCACATGGTTAGGGACAGCTTGGTTTAGCTGCTTAGGCCAGGATTTTACTCCTTTAGGCCCTCCTATCCACTGATGCTCAAAGCCTTGGATATTTTTTATTACCCTTGCCTTTTGGTTTTAAGGGCTATTGACTTTTTGCTCTTGTCTTTTGGTTTAAAGAGCTTTTGGCTTTTTCTGCTTGCTTTTTCTTTTTCTTCCTTTTTTTTCGCCATTTTTCTTTTCTCTCTTTTTTTTCACAAGCTTTTCTATTCACTGCTTTTTCTTGCTTCAAGAATCAATTTTATGATTTTTCAGATTATCAATAACATTTCTCCTTTTTTTATCATTCTTTCAAGAGCCAACATATTTAACATTCATAAACCACAATATCAAAAGACATATGCACTGTTCAAGCATTCATTCAGAAAACAAAAAGTATTGTCATCACATCAAAATAATTAAACTAGTTTCAAGGATGAATTCAAAACCATGTACTTCTTGTTCTTTTGTTTTTAGAACAGTTTTCATTTAAGAGAGGTGATGGATTCATAGGACATTCATAGCTTTAAGACATAGACACTTAAACACTAATGATCATGTAATAAAGACACAAACATAAATAATCATGAAGCATAGTAAACGAAAAACAGGAAAATAAGAACAAGGAGATTAAGGAACGGGTCCACCTTAGTGAGGGTGGCGTCTTCCTCTTCTTGAAGAACCAATGGTGCTCTTGAGCTCCTCTATGTCTCTTCCTTGTCTTTGTTGCTCCTCTCTCATAGCTCTTTGATCTTCTCTAATCTCATGGAGGATGATGGAGTGCTCTTGGTGCTCCATCCTTAGTTGTCCCATGTTGGAGCTTAATTCTCCTAAGGAAGTGTTGATTTGCTCCCAATAGTTTTGTGGAGGGAAGTACATCCCTTGAGGCATCTCAGGGATTTCATGGTGAGGAAATTCCTCATGTTCTTGTTGAAGTCCATGATCTCTTGTTTGCTCCATCCTTTTCTTAGTGATGGGCTTATCCTCATCAATGAGGATGTCTCCCTCTATGTCAATTCCAGCCAAATTACAGAGGTGACAAATGAGGTGAGAAAAGGCTAACCTTGCCAAAGTGGAAGACTTGTCAGCCACCTTATAGAGTTCTTGAGGTATAATCTCGTGAACTTCCACTTCCTCCCCAATCATGATACTATGGATCATGATGGCCTGGTCTATAGTAACTTCAGACCGGTTGCTAGTAGGAATGATTGAGTGTTGAATGAACTCCAACCATCCTCTAGCTACAGGCTTAAGGTCCAGTCTTCTCAATTGAACCGGCTTGCCTCTTGAGTCAACTTTCCATTGAGCTCCTTCCACACATATGTCGATGAGGACTTGGTCCAACCTTTGATCAAAGTTGACCCTTCTAGTGTAGGGGCGTGCGTTTTCTTGCAACATTGGCAAGTTGAACGCCAACCTTACATTTTCTGGACTGAAATCTAAGTAATTCCCCTGAACCATTGTAAGCCAATTCTTTGGATTCGGGTTCACACTTTGATCATGGTTCCTAGTAATCCATGTGTTTGCATAGAACTCTTGAACCATTAAGATCCCGATTTGTTGAATGGGGTTGGTGAGAACTTTCCAACCTCTTCTTTGGATCTTATGTCGGATCTCCGGATACTCATTCTTTTTTAGCTTGAAAGGAACCTCAGGGATCACTTTTTTCTTGGCCACAACTTCATAGAAGTGGTCTTGATAGACCTTTGAGATGAATCTCTCCATCTCCCATGACTCAGAGGTGGAAGCAATTGCCTTCTTTTTCCTCTTTCTTAAGGTTTCTCTGGCCTTAGGTGCCATTAATGGTTATGAAAAAACAAAAAGTAATGCTTTTACCACACCAAACTTAAAATGTTTACTCGTTCCCGAGCAAAAAAAAGAAAGAAAGAAGGAGAAGAAGAAGAAAAATGGAGGAGAGGGAGAGAGGTGTGTATTCGGCCAAGGGGAAGAAGAAACGGTTGTGTTGTGTGAAAATGAAGAAGGAATGAGGGGTTTATATAAGAGTGGGGGAAGGTTTAGGGTTCAGCCATTAGGGTTGGGTTTGAGAGGGAAAAGAGTTTGAATTTTGGAGGTAGATAGGGTGCTTGGGGAAGAGAGGAGGGATGTGAGTGGTGAAGAAGTGATGGGGAAGAGTGATTGAGATGATTGGTGAAGGGTATTTAGGGAAGAGAGTTATGAAAAGGTGTGAAGAGGAGAGAAGAAAAGGTGGGGATCCTGTGGGGTCCACAGATCCTGAGGGGATCCTGTGGGGTCCACAGATCCAGTGGGTCAAGGACTTAACATCCCTGCTCCAATTAGGCGTGTAAAACGCCCTTAGTATGCATGTCTGGCATTAAACCCCAGCTTGCTGCTTGTTTCTGGCGTTTAACGCCACTTCCATGCCCTGTTCTGGCGTTAAACGCCAGTCTGGTGCTTGTTTCTGGCGTTTAACGCCAGCTTGATGCTTCTTTCTGGCGTTAAACGCCAGTTTGATGCTATTTACTGGCATTTAAATGCCAGTAAGTTCTTCCTCCAGGGTGAGCTGTTTTTAAAGCTCTTTTTCATTTTGTTTTTGATTTTTCAGTAGTTTTTGTGACTCCACATGATCATCAACCTAAAAAAAACATAAAATAACAATAGAAAATAAATAGATATAATTAAATAACATTGGGTTGCCTCCCAAAAAGCGCTTCTTTAATGTCAATAGCTTGACAATGAGCTCTCATGGAGCCTCACAGATGTTCAGAGCATTGTTAGGACCTCCCAACACCAAACTTAGAGTTTGAATGTGGGAGTTCAACACCAAACTTAGAGTTTGGTTGTGGCCTCCCAACACCAAACTTAAAGTTTGACTGTGGGGGCTTTGGTTGACTCTGCAGTGAGAGAATTCTCTGTCTATTGCTGAGTGGATGATGGAAAAGGCTTGCTATTGCTAAACCTATTTCTTCCACCATTATTAAAGCCTTGTTGAGGCTTTTGTTGATCCTTCTATGAGAAATTTAGATGATTTCTCCATGAGGGATTATAGGTGTTTCCATAGGGTTCACCCATGTAATTCACCTCTGCTATTGCAGGGTTCTCAGTATCATAAGCTTCTTCTTCAGAAGATGCCTCTTGAGTACTGTTGGAAGCAGCTTGCAATTCATTCAGACTATGAGAAATCATATTGACTTGCTGAGTCAATATTTTTTTCTGAGCCAATATGGCATTCAGAGTATCAATTTCAAGAACTCCCTTCCTCTGAGGCGTCCCATTACTCACAGGATTCCTTTCAGAAGTGTACATAAACTGGTTATTTGCAACTATGTCAATGAGTTCTTGAGCTTCTGCAAGCGTTTTCTTTAGGTGAATGGATCCACCTGCAGAATGGTCCAATGACATCTTAGATAATTCAGACAGACCATCATAGGCGTTTTCTGAAAGCATGTTAGAAAGACACTTTTTGGTCAGTTGCTTGTATCTCTCCCAAGCTTCATAGAGGGATTCACATTCTTTCTGTTTAAAGGTTTGAACATCCACTCTAAGCTTGCTACACTTTTGAGGAGGAAAGAACTTGGCTAAGAAAGCCGTGACCAGCTTATCCCAAGAGTTCAGGCTATTTTTAGGTTGAGAGTCCAACCATATTCTAGCTCTGTCTCTTACAGCAAACAGGAAAAGCATAAGCCTGTAGACCTCGGGATCAACCCCATTGGTCTTAACAGTATCAAAGATCTGCAAGAATTCAGTTAAGAACTGAAAAGGATCTTCTGATGGAAGTCCATGAAACTTGCAGTTATGTTGCATCAGAGAAACTAATTGAGGCTTTAGCTCAAATTTATTTGCTCCAATGGCAGGGATTGAGATGCTTCTTCCATGTAAATTGGAATTTGGTGCAGTAAAGTCACCAAGCATCTTCCTTGCATTGTTATTATTTTCGGCCATGTCTCCTTCTTTTTCGAAAATTTTTGTCAGATTTTCTCTAGAGAGTTGTGCTTTAGCTTGCCTTAGCTTCCTCTTCAGAGTCCTTTCAGGTTCAGAATCAGCTTCAACAAGAATGTTCTTATCCTTGTTTCTGCTCATATGAAAAAGAAGAGAACAGAAAAGAAAATATGGAATCCTCTATGTCACAGTATAGAGATTCCTTTATGTGAGTAGAAGAAGAGAAGGATAGAAGAAGGAGAATAGAGAAATTCGAATTTAAATTAAAATAAAAGGAAAAATATTTTTGTTTTTATTTTAATTATTAGTTAGAATTCAAAAATATGAAAAGGAATAAAATTTGAAATTAAAATTTAAAATAATTAGTTAATTAAAAGGAATTTTTGAAAAAGGGATAGGGGATTTTTGAAAATATGAGAGAGAAAAGTAGTTAGGTGGTTTTGAAAAAGATAAGAATCAAACAAGATAAGATTAATTTGAAAAAGATTTGAAAATCAATTTTGAAAAGATAAGAAGTTAGAAAAGATTTTGAAATTGATTTTGAAAAAGATATGATTGAAATTTATTTTGAAAAAAAGATTTGAAAAAGAAATTTAAAAAGATTTGATTTTGAAAATTAAAGTTGATTACTTGCCTAACAAGAAACTAAGAGATATGATTTTAAAATTTAAAGATTGAACCTTTCTTACTAGGCAAGTAACAAACTTAAAATTTTTTTAATCAATCACATTAATTGTTAGCATTAATTTCAAAAATATGAAATAGAAATAAGAAAAAGATTTTGAAAATAAATTTTGAAAATTTCGACATTATGAAAGAAAAATTGAAAAAGATTTGATTTTTGAAAAAGATTTGAAAAAGATAGAACTTTTAAATTGAAAATTTGATTTGACTCATAAGAAACAACTAAATTTTAAAAAGTTTTGATAAAGTCAAGTCAAATTTTCGAAAATTTATGAGAAAATAAGGGAAAGATATTTTTTTGATTTTTGAATTTTTAATGAAGAAAGAGAAAAACAACTAAAAGACTCAAAACATGAAAATTATGAATCAAAACACATGATGCATGCAAGAACACTTTGAATGTCAAGAAGAACACGAAGAACACTTTGAATGTCAAGATGAACACCAAGAACTTATTTTTGAAAATTTTTAAGAAAAGAAAAACATGCAAGACACCAAACTTAGAAATTTTCAAACTTTAGACACTAACAACTTGAAAATGCATATGAAAAACAAGAAAAGATGCACAACAAGAAAATGCAAAGATCAAACAAGAAAAATCATCAAGAACAACTTGAAGATTATGATGAACACATGCATGAGTTTTCGAAAATTTAAGGAAAATTATAAAAGCATGCAATTGACACCAAACTTAAAATTTGACACTAGACTCAAACAAGAAACATTAAATTTTTGGTTTTTATGATTTTATTAAATTTTTTTGGATTTTTCGAAAATTATTTTGAAAAAGAAAAATAAGGATTTCAAAATTTCTAATGAGAATTCCAGGAATCATGCAATGTTAGTCTAAAGCTCCGGTCTAGGAATTAGACATGGCTTACTAGCCAGCCAAGCTTTCAGTGAAAGCTCCGGTCCAAAACACTAGACATGGCCAATGGCCAGCCAAGCTTCAGCATACAAATCAGGCATACAACAGCTGATCAGATGGGAGTCCAAGGACACTTGTGATGATAAGTTGAAACCTCGGTCCAAAAGAATTAGACATGGCTTCACAACCAGCCAGACTTCAACAAATCATCATGAAACTCTAGATTCATTCTTAAAAATTCTGAAGAACAAAATAAAAAAAATTTTGAAAATTTAGACATGGCTTGACAGCCAGCCAGGCTTCAACAAATCATGAAGAAACTCTAAAATTCATTCTTAAAAATTCTGAAGAACATAGAATAATTTATTTTTATTAAATTTTTTTTTGAAAATAAAATAATAAAAACAAAAAGCTTAAAATTAAAATAAAATTACCTAATCTGAGCAACAAGATGAACCGTCAGTTGTCCAAACTCGAACAATCCCCGGCAACGGCGCCAAAAACTTGGTGTGGCGAAATCGTGATCGTTCATTCCTTGTTAACAGCGTCAAAAACTTAATATGCACGTTCATAATCTTAGTTCTTTGTCACAACTTTGCACAACTAACCAGCAAGTGCACTGGGTCGTCCAAGTAATAAACCTTACGTGAGTAAGGGTCGATCCCACAGAGATTGTCGGTTTGAAGCAAGCTATGGTCACCTTGCAAATCTCAGTCAGGCGGATTCAAATGGTTATGGTGAATTGATAGTTAAAATATAAATTAAATATAAAATAGGATAGAGATACTTATGTAATTCATTGGTGAGAATTTCAGATAAGCGTATAGAGATGCTTTTGTTCCTTCTGAACCTCTGCTTTCCTACTGTCTTCATCCAATCATTCCTACTCCTTTCCATTGCAAGCTTTATGTAGGGCATCACCATTGTCAATGGCTACTTCCCGTCCTCTCAGTGAAATTGGTCCAAGATGCGCTGTCACCGCACGGCTAATCATCTGTCGGTTCTCGATCATACTAGAATAGGAGTCAGTAATCCTTTTGCATCTATCACTACGCCCAGCACTCGCGAGTTTGAAGCTCGTCACAGCCATCCCTTCCCAGATCCTACCCAGAATACCACAGACAAGGTTTAGACTTTCTGGATCTCAAGAATGGCCGCCAATAATTCTAGCCTATACCACGAAGACTCTGATCTCACTATCAGGAGGCTAAGAGATACGCATTCAAGCTTGTTTGCATGTAGAACAGAAGTGTTTGTCAGGCACGTGTTCATAAGTTAGAATGGTGATGAGCTTCACATAATCATCACATTCATCATGTTCTTGTGTGCGAATGGATATCTTAGAGAAGAAATAGGCTTGAGTTGAATAGAAAAACAATAGTACTTTGCATTAATTCATGAGGAATAGCAGAGCTCCACACCTTAATCTATGGTGTGTAGAAACCCTACCGTTGAAAATACATAAGTGAAAATAGGGTAGACATGGCCGAGTGGCCTGCTTCCCATGGAGGTCTAGAGATCTCAAAATGATCCAAAGATGAAAGATTCAACCTAATAGTAAAAAGTTCTATTTATACTAAACTAGTTACTAGGGTTACAGAAATGAGTAAATAATGCAGAAATTCACTTCCGGGCCCACTTGGTGTGTGCTTGGGCTGAGCATTGAAGCTTTCACGTGTAGAGGTCTTCTTTGGAGTTAAACGCCAGTTTGTAACCTGTTTCTAGCGTTTAACTCTGCTTTCAACCTGTTTCTGGCGTTTAACTCCAGAATAGGGCAGAGAGCTGGCATTGAATGCCAGTTTGCATCGTCTAAACTCGGGAAAAGTATGGACTATTATATATTGCTGGAAAGCCCTGGATGTCTACTTTCTAACGCAATTGAGAGAGCGCCATTTGGACGTCTGTAGCTCCAGAAAATTCACTTTGAGTGCAGGGAGGTCAGAATCTAACAGTATCAGTAGTCCTTTGTCAGCCTCTGAATCTGATTTTTGCTAAGGTCCCTCAATTTCGGCCAGAAATTACCTAAAATCACAGAAAAACACACAAACTCATAGTAAAGTCCAGAAATGTGAATTTTATTTAAAAACTAATAAAAATATACTAAAAACTAACTAAATCATGCTAAAAACTATGTAAAAATAATTCCAAAAAGCGTATAAATTATCCACTCATCAATGTCTTCCTTCACTAATTCTTCAACCACTCCTTCGACTTCAAGGGTCTTTACTACCTTCACCTTTAGGGCCTCCTCTAGCTCCTTATGAAGTATGGATTCGCGAAGATGATCCCTTCTCTCTTGTTCCATGTCAATAGCATCATTGGGACCATGTTGCTCTTGGATTGATAGATGTGAGTGATCTTCCATGGGTAGTGGTGATGGGATGGAGAGATCATTCTGTGGTTGAAAAGGAGTGCACTAGAACTTGAGGGTTTATTGTTGAAGGTATTTGGTGGTCCGATTTGGGTGACGAGAGCTTGTATAGTAGAGTTTAGATCGGTAAGTGCTTTCTCCATGGAGGTTTGGGGTGGATAGGAGGGTTCATTTGTTACGAGAAAGGGTTCATGGTAGGAAGGTGGTTCATCTTGATAATGATAAGGAGATGGTGTATATTGAGGTGGTGGTTCATGAGAGTAGTTGTGTTGGAATCGGGGTGGTTCTGTGTATGATTCATTTGGCTCATAAGGTGGTTGGTATGGTGGATACGGGTTAGGGTCATATGGAGGTGATTGGTGGAAAGGGGCTTGTGAGTATGGTGGTCCAAAGTCATGTTGAGGAGATGGTTCATAAGCATATGGCGGGACTTGTTGGTAACTACAAGGGGGTCCACCATAATCATCATTTTGGTATGCATCACATAATGGTTGTTGATTATAGTGCGTTGGAGGGGGTTGTTGCCAAGAGGGTTGATCAAATCCTTGTGGCTCCTCCCATCTATGATTCTTCCAACCTTGATGCCTATTTTCATTATAGTTTTCATTCCTTACAACAACATTGGAACCAAACTTAAAGCGATGGGGGTGAGAACTCATAATAGCAAATAAAAATTAAAAATAAAAATAAAATCAAATTTAAATTAAAAGGTTATTGAAATTTAAATTTTGAATTAGAAAATTAAATTTTGAATTTTGAATTTTTAAATTTTGAATTTTGAATTTTTGAATTTTGAAATTTGAAATTTGAATTTTAAAAAGAGAAAAGATATTTTTGAATTAAATGAGGAAAGAGAAGAACAATAAAATGAAACCAAACTTAAAATTTTTAGATCAAAATGAAGAAAACAACTAAGAATAACTTGAAGGTCAAGATGAACACGAAGAACAAATTTTTGAAAATTTTTTAATAACTAAATAAAAACCAATAACCTCTTAATTTATGAAAAAGCAAAAATAAAAACAAAAATAAAAACAAATAAACAAGTAAAAAGCAAATATTTACAATAACCAATAATAAGGCACACGTTTGCAATTCCCCGGCAATGGCGCCATTTTGAAAGAGCGAAACTCTCGCGCGATCTAGAATTTTGTAAAGATAAATTCCCATTGTAAGTATAGCTTCTAGACCGACAAGAATTCATTCTTTAGAAAAGTTTTGTTTGTCACTTAAGCAAACCCAATAAAATTGATAACTGAGTATTTAAACCTCGGGTCATCTTCTCAAGGAATTGCAGGGAGGTATGACTTATTATTAGCTATGAAAAAGGTAGAATTTTAGGTTTTTAATGTATAAGATTAAAAGCAACAATAGTAAATGGAAAGAAAGTAAATTGTAAGAAATTAATTTAAATAAATAATAAAACTCTTGGCAAGGTATAAGAACTAGAAGTCCTATCCTAGTTATCCTTATCAATTGTGATGAGAATTGGATTTTTAATCCCACTTAATTAGTTAACCTTTACTAAAGCAAAAAAAAGTCAAGTGGACTAATTAGTTTGATCCTCAAGTCCTAGTTAATCCCTGTGGAAAGACTAGCTTTAGAGCGATCTAGATCAATTAGTAATCTGCCAATTTCAACCACTGCTGAGTTTGACAACTCAAGTGTTACCAATTACTTAACCAAAGCCAAAAGGAAGAAAATATCTAAATTAAATTAAAAGCATTCATAAATAGAATAAAGCAATCATAAATCTGAAACACATCAAATTACGTTTAAACATAAATTCAAATCTAACATGGAAAAGTTCATAAAGTAAATTGGGAAAATAAATAAAAGAAACGTTGAACCTGAGAAGCAGTTGAAATCCTAAATCCTTTAAGAGGAATCCTAATCCTAAAACCTAAGAGAGAGGAGAGAACCTCTCTCTCTAAAAACTACATCTAAATTATGAAAAGTGAATTATGAATGGATATATTCTCCCACTTTATAGCCTCTAATCTGTATTTTCTGGGCCGAGAACTGGGTCAGAAACAGCCCAGAATTCGCTGGTTTCGAATTCAAACACGCTGGTTTTTTGCTAATGCGATGCGTCCGCGTAGATCACGCGTTCGCGTCCCTTATCGTCAGCGCAACTATGACAAATTATATATCAAATCGAAGTCCCGGACGTTAGCTTTCCAACCGCATCATTTGGACCTCTGTAGCTCAAGTTATGGTCGTTTTAGTGCGAGAGGGTCAGGCTGACATCTTTGCAGTTCCTTCAACTTCTTGTATTCCTTCCACTTTTGCATGCTTCCTTTCCATCCTCTAAGCCATTCCTGCCCTGTAATCTCTGAAAACACTTAATACAGAAATCAAGGCATCTAATGGTAATGAGAGAGGATTAATATTAGCAAATATAAGGCCAAAGAAGCATGTTTTCAATCATAGCACAAAATCATGAAGGAAAACGTAAACTCATGCAAATCATATGAATAAGTGTATGAAAGATTGATAAAATCCACTCAATTGAGTACAAGATAAACCATAAAATAGTGGTTTATCAAGCACACAGCCCTGGTGTAAATGAAAGCTTCCTGGATGAGCAATTGATGATGATCCAAAAGGCTCCATGGTTTGCAGACATAGCCAACTTCAAGGCCATTGGAGAGCTACCTTCCAACACCATGAAGCACTTGAGAAGGAATCTCATCAATGATGCCAAGCATTACATTTGGGATGAGCTGTACCTCTTCAAGAAGTGTGCTGATGGGATTCTAAGAAGATGCATCTCTCATGAAGAAGGACAAGAGGTCCTTTGGCATTGCCATGGATCTATCTATAGAGGAATTTTTAATGGAGAAAGGACTACAGCCAAGGTGTTGCCGTGTGGATTCTTTTGGCCCACTATATTCAAAGATACAAAAGAGTTTGTGACAAGGTGCAATGAATGTCAAAGAGCTGGTAACCTACCCAAAAAGAATGAAATGCCACAAAGATTCATTATGGAGTTGGAGTTGTTTAATGTTTGGGGGATTAATTTCATGGGACCTTTCCCACCCTCATACTCAAACAATTACATACTAGTGGCTGTGGACTATGTGTCCAAATGGATAGAGGCCATAGCAGCATCAACAAATGACAACAAAGTGGTGATCAACTTCTTGAGGAAGAACATATTTAGCCGGTTTGGGGTTCCAAAAGCTCTTATAAGTGAAGGGGGAACTCACTTTTGCAACAAGAAATTAGAGACACTCCTCCTTAAATATGGTGTTACACATAAGGCAGCCACCCCATACCATCCACAAACCAATGGTCAAGCTGAAATTTCAAATAGAGAGCTCAAGATAATCTTGGAGAAGTCTGTTGGGAACTCAAGAAAAGATTAGTCCAAGAAGCTAGATGATGCATTATGGGCTTATATAACAGCTTTTAAGACACCTATTGGCATGTCTCCATACCAATTGGTGTTTAGAAAAGCTTGTCATCTACCAGTGGAGCTTGAACATAGAGCATTTTGGGCTCTAAAGATGTTGAACTTTGATAATCAAGCTGCTGGAGAAAGAAGATTGCTGCAACTCAATGAGTTAGAAGAATTCATAACCTAAGCTTATGAAAATGCCAAGATTTACAAAGAAAAAACAAAGAAATGGCATGATCAAAAACTGGCAAGAAGAGAGTTTGTAGAGGGTCAAAAGGTGCTGTTAAACAACTCAAGGCTCAAATTTTTCCCAGGGAAGCTGAAATCAAGATGGTCTGGACCTTTCACAATCATCAAGGCTTCTCCTTATGGTCATGTGGAGCTTATGGAGGAGAAAACTCAGAGGACTTTCACTATCAATGGCCACAGACTTAAGCACTACTTGGAAGGCTCACTAGATGAGCAAAGAGTGAACTATAACCTCAGCTGAAGAGGAAGTACCGTCAAGCTAGTGACGTTAAAGAAGCGCTAGTTGGGAGGCACCCCAACACTCATATCCTTTTAATTTCAAGCTTTTTAGATTATCTTATGTATAGTTACTTTAATTGATTGTTTTTCAGTTTTTAGTAGTTAGTTATTAAGTTGATAGTTTCTTTGATTTTTGCATCAAAAGTTTTCTTAGTCTTGCTGGATGTGCAACCTTGCATGCTTCATTATGTGATGTTCTTAATTGAGTTGAGAAACTAGCTAAGGAGCTAAGTTTGGTGTGACCACCAACCCACTTATTTTGAGCTTACATAATAACAATTGAATTGATCTTAAGAGTAAGCCCAAAATTAAGTTTGGTGTGGCCACCACTATAAGAAATCCATTCGAGCACCAAGTTTAGCCCAATTGATTAATATCCTAATGCTTTCAGTAATTTAGCAGAATAAATGAAAGGTCACTTAATTGTGTACACAAAGAGTGGAAGTGGAAGGGTATGAAAACAATTAAATTGATTCCACTCATTATGTATACAATAAAGTTTAATCATGAGCCAGTTACTAGATGCAATGAATCCGTCCAAGAGACACACAAAATGAATGCCATTTAATTGGAAAAAAATGAAGCAACTTTTGATCACTAATGAGAGTTTGTAACTGAATTTTCAGGAGGGAGTGGGATCCACAAGACACTGATAACTCATCAATTCAAGAGGTCAGAGTGCACTTCACACTTTGGAACTCAAAAATCTGAAGAAAGCTGAACAGCCCTTGGGTTGGCGCTTGATGAGTCCATATTTGATGGTATATTTTGACTCAATTTGGATGGATTCTAACACATGAACTCACACTTAACCACCAAAATATCATACTTTTATGTTTTGTCCCCAATTTGATCCTAAATGTGAAAACATGCAATTTTGTGCTTGAAATGAGCAATTTAATTCCACTCTTATTCCATTTGATGCCATGACATGTTTGCTGATTGTTTTTAGGCCTTAGAGGCAAGAATGGATAGGGAAAAGCGGAAGAAAGCATGTACAACGGAGAAAACATGAAGAAAACAAGGAAAAGTACACACAGCAAGGTGTGCATGCGCACAAGCAAGCGTGCGTACGCACAGGAGCCAAAACAGCAAAGTGTGCGGACGCACACGTCGGTGCGTCTGGACAGATCCCTGCACGTGATTTTGTTAATGAAACCTATGTTGTGCATTTTCTGAGGGCTTTTGGCCCAAATTTTGAAGGCTTGGAGCTGAATTTGGAGTACTATATAAGGGGGATTCAACACATATCAAAAGAGAGCTCACTTAGATAGTTTTTAGAGAGTAATTAGGAGTAGGAGTAGGAGTAGTGTAGCATTGCTCTCCTAGGGTTTATGTAGTTTTCATGTAGCATTTTATAGCAAGCTTAATCTTGGATTTTGATCATCTTTAATTTTAAGTACTCTTTAATTCCTCTTTAATTACATTGTCTTTATTTTCATTTCCTTTGGTTCAAGCACTTTGTTTATAATTGCAATTTTGAGTTCTTGAAGTTTTGATTGATGAATTTAATGTTTCATGATTTCTTTTATGTTTATTTGAATGTTTATTGTTGGTATTGTTGATAGTTGGTTATAGTTTCCATTTTACTTTGCAATTTTCTCATATTTAACTTTTATGCACACAAGGAGTTTGTGAAAATTCCAACTTTAGAATTTGAGTAGATTTTCCCACTTTGGCTTGTGGTTTGAGTTCCTAGGATACTAGAGTCATAATGTCCGGCATTTAGTGGTATTCTTGGGTAGTTAGTTGACTCTTGTTTTCATTGATGCTAGCCTTTTATCAACTAGTTTGGCAAGTTAGTTAGGACTTATGAATTAAGGTCAATTATGCTTGCTTGACTTACTCCTCGATGGTTGGGGTTGATGGTGCACGAAATTGTGATCATCAACAATGGCGCCAAAGACTTGGAGCTCTCGAACGTGAATCACACTTTGTCACAATTCCGCACAACTAACCAGCAAGTGCACTAGGTCGTCCAAGTAATACCTTACGTGAGTAAGGGTCGATCCCACGGAGACTGTCGGCTTGAAGCAAGCTATAGTCACCTTGTAAATCTCAGTCAGGCGAATTCAGATGGTGATGGAGAATTGATAATTAAAAGATAAATAAAACATAAAATAAAGATAGAGATACTTATGTAATTCTTTGGTTGGAATTTCAGATAAGCGTTTGAAGATGCTTTGTTCCCCCCTGAACCTTTGCTTTCCTATTGCCTTCTTCCAATCATTCATACTCCTTTCCATGGCAAGATTTATGTTGGGCATCACCGTTGTCAATGGCTACTTCCCGTCCTCTCAGTGAAAACGTTCCAAATGCGCTGTCACCGCACGGCTAATCATCTGTCGGTTCTCGATCATGCTGGAATAGGATCCATTGATCCTTTTGCGTCTGTCACAAGCCCAACAATCGCGAGTTTGAAGCTTGTCATAGCCATCCCTTCCCAGATCCTACTCAGAATACCACAGACAAGGTTTAGACGTTCCGGATCTCAGGAATGGCTGCCAATAATTCTAGCCTATACCACGAAGGTTCCAATCCTAGATTAGAAACCCAAGAGATACGCATTCAAGCCATTGCTAGTAGAACAGAGGTGGTTGTCAGGCACATGTTCATAGGTGAGAATGATGATGAGTGTCACAGATCATCACATTCATCAAGTTGAAGAATGAATGAATATCTTGGAGAAGAAATAGACTTGAGTTGAATAGAAAAACAATAGTACTTTGTATTAATTCATGAAGAACAGCAAAGCTCCACACCTTAATCTATGGTGTGTAGAAACTCCACCGTTGAAAATACATAAGAACAAAAGGTCTAGGCATGGCCGAATGGCCAGCCTCCCAAACGTGAAAAGGTCTATGAAAGTGTGTAAATACAATAGCAAAAGGTCCTATTTATAGAGAACTAGTAGCCTATGGTTTACAGAAATATGTAATTAATGCAGAAATCTTCTTCCGGGCCCACTTGGTGTGTGCTTGGGCTGAGCATTGACGCTTCCATGTGTAGAGACTTTTCTTGGAGTTAAACGCCAGCTTTTGTGCCAGTTTGGGCGTTTAACTCCAGCTTTTGTGCCAGTTTTGGAGTTAAACGCTAGAATTCTTGAGCTGACTTAGAACGCCTGTTTGGGCCATCAAATCTCGAGCAAAGTATAGACTATTATATATTGCTGGAAAGCCCAAGATATCTACTTTCCAAAGAAATTAAGAGGGCGCCAATTGGGCTTCTGTAGCTCCAGAAAATCCACTTTGAGTGCAGGGAGGTCAGAATCCAACAGCATCTGCAGTCCTTTTTCAGCCTCTGAATCAGATTTTTGCTCAGGTCCCTCAATTTCAGCCAGAAAATACCTGAAATCACAGAAAAACACACAAACTCATAGTAAAGTCCAGAAGAGTGATTTTTATTTAAAAACTAATAAAAATATAATAAAAACTAATTAAAATATACTAAAAACAATGCCTAAAAGCGTATAAATTATCCGCTCATTAGTAGACTACAAACTTAAATTGTTGCTTGTCCCCAAGCAACTGAAAATCAAATAGGATCAAAAGAAGAGAATATACAATGAATTCCAAAAACATCTATGAAGATCAGTATTAATTAGATGAGCGGGGCTTTTGGCTTTTTGCTTCTGAACAGTTTTGGCATCTCACTTTATCCCTTAAAGTTCAGAATGATTGGCATCTGTAGGAACTCAGAATCCAGATAGTGTTATTGATTCTCCTAGTTAAGTATGTTGATTCTTGAACACAGCTACTTTATGAGTCTTGGCCGTGGCCCTAAGCACTTTGTTTTCCAGTATTACCACCGGATACATAAATGCCACAGACACATAACTGGGTGAACCTTTTCAGATTGTGACTCAGCTTTGCTAGAGTCCCCAATTAGAGGTGTCCAGAGCTCTTAAGCACACTCTTTTTGCTTTGGACCACGACTTTAACTGCTCAGTCTCAAGTTTTCACTTGACACCATCACGCCACAAGCACATGGTTTAGGGACAGCTTAGTTTAGCCGCTTAGGCCAGGATTTTATTCCTGTGGGCCCTCCTATTCACAAATGCTCAAAGCCTTGGATCCTTTTTATTACCCTTGCCTTTTGGTTTAAAGGGGTATTGGCTTTTTCTGCTTGCTTTTCTTTTTCTTTCTTTTTTTTTTCTCTCTCTTTTTTTTTTGCCTCTTTTTTTTCTTGCAAGCTTTTCACTGCTTTTTCTTGCTTCAATAATCAATTTTATGATTTTTCAGATCATCAGATAACATTTCTCCTTTTCCCATCATTCTTTCAAGAGCCAACAATTTTAACATTCATAAACAATCAAATTCAAAAATATGCACTGTTCAAGCATTCATTCAGAAAAACAATAGTATTGCCACCAAATCAAAATAATTAAACTGTTTTAAAATTTGAAATTCATGCACTTCTTTTTCTTTTTCAATTAAAAACATTTTTCATTTAAGAAAGGTGATGGATTCATTTTCATAGCTTTAAGGCGTAGACACTTAGACACTAATGATCATGTAATAAAGACACAAACATAAATAACATAAGCATAAAAATTCGAAAAACAGGAAAATAAAGAACAAGGAAATTAAAGAACGGGTCCACCTTAGTGACGACGGCTTGTTCTTCCTCTTGAAGATCTTATGGAGTGCTTGAGCTCCTCAATGTCTCTTCCTTGCCTTTGTTGCTCCTCTCTTATGGTTCTTTGGTCTTCTCTAATTTCATAGAGGAGGATGGAATGCTCTTGGTGCTCCACCCTTAGTTGTCCCATGTTGGAACTTAATTCTCCTAGGGAGGTGTTGATTTGCTCCCAATAGTTTTGTGGAGGAAAATGCATCCCTTGAGGCATCTCAGGAATTTCATGATGAGGAGTTTCCTCATGCTCTTGGTGAGGTTCTCTCACTTGCTCCATCCTTTTCTTAGTGATAGGCTTGTCCTCATCAATGAGGATGTCTTTCTCTATGTCAATTCCAGCTGAATTGTAGAGGTGACAAATGAGATGAGGGAAGGCTAACCTTGCCACAGTGGAGGACTTGTCCGCCACCTTGTAGAGTTCTTGGGATATAACCTCATGAACTTCTACTTCCTCTCTAATCATGATGCTATGAATCATGATAGCCCAGTCTATAGTAACTTCAGATCGGTTGCTAGTAGGAATGATTGAGCGTTGGATGAACTCCAACCATCCCCTAGCCACGGGCTTGAGGTCATGCCTTCTTAGTTGAACCGGCTTCCCTCTTGAATCTCTCTTCCATTGAGCTCCCTCTTCACATATGTCCATGAGAACTTGGTCCAACCTTTGATCAAAGTTGACCCTTCTAGTGTATAGGTGTGCATCTCCTTGTATCATGGGCAAGTTGAATGCCAACCTTATATTTTCCGGACTAAAGTCTAAGTATTTCCCTCGGATAAATTGTAAGTTTAGCGTCCGGGTTCACACTTTGATCTTGGTTCTTGGTGATCCATGCATTGGCATAGAACTCCTGAACCATTAAGATTCCGACTTGTTGAATGGGGTTGGTGAGAACTTCCCAACCTCTTCTTCGGATCTCATGTCGGATCTCCAGATATTCGCCCTTTTTGAGGTTAAAAGGAACCTCGGGGATCACCTTCTTCTTGGACACAACTTCATAGAAGTGGTCTTGATGCACCCTTGAGAGGAATCTCTCCATCTTCCATGACTCAGAGGTGGAAGCTTTTGCCTTCCCTTTCCTCTTTCTAAAGGTTTCTCCGGCCTTTGGTGCCATAAATGGTTATGAAAAAATAAAAAGCTTTAGCTTTTACCGCACCAAACTTAGAAGGTTGCTCGTCCTCGAGCAAAAGAAGAAAGAAGAGAGTAGAAGAAGAAGAAATAGAGGAGATGGAGGGGGATTTGTGTTTCGGCCAAGGGGGATGGGTAGTGTGTATGTTGTGTGAAAATGAAGGAGTGAAGATGGGTTTATATAGGAGTGGAGAGGGGGGTATGGTTCGGCCATTATGGGTGGATTTGGGTGGGAAAGTAGTTTGAATTTGAATGGTGAGGTAGGTGGGGTTTTTGGAGAAGAGGTATTGAGGTGGTTGGTGAATGGGTAAAGAAGAGAAAGAGAGGTGGGGTAGGTGGGGATCCTGTGGGGTCCACAGATCCTGAGGTGTCAAGGATTTCTCATCCCTGCACCATGTGGCATGTAAAAACGCCCCTTGCTACCAATCCTGGCGTTAAACGCCAAGCTGCTGCCCATTTCTGGTGTTTAACGCCAACTTCTTGCTCATTCCTGGCGTTTAACGCCCATTCTGCTACCCTTACTGCGTTTAAACGCCAGTAAGTTTCTTCTCTAGGGTGTTCTATTTTTCATTCTATTTTTCCTTCTATTTTTTCTTTTTCAATTGTTTTTGTGACTTCACATGATCATCAACCTACAGAAAACATAAAATAACAAA
>NC_029789.2:90853080-90867244 GCF_000816755.2 Arachis ipaensis
TTGAGAGAAGCTCTTCATGCTTCCTCTCCATGGTGACAGAGGGATATCCTTGAGCTTTAAACACAAGGGAGTCTCCATTCACTTGAATGATCAATTCTCCTCTGTCAACATCAATCACAGCTTTTGTTGTGGCTAGGAAGGGTCTGCCAAGGATGATGGATTCATCCATACATTTCCCAGTCTCTAAGATTATGAAATCAGCAGGGATGTAATAGTCTTCAACCTTTACCAAGACATCCTCTACAAGTCCATAAGCCTATTTTTTTAAATTGTCTGCCATCAATGATCCCTAGCTTCTCCATTACAGAGAGAGGCATAAGGTTTATACTTGACCCTAGGTCACACAGAGCCTTCTCAAAGGTCATAGTGCCTATGGTACAAGGGATGGAGAATTTTCCAGGGTCTTGTCTCTTCAGAGGTAATTTCTGCCTAGTCAAGTCATCCAGTTCTTTGATGAGCAATGGAGGTTCATCCTCCCAAGTCTCATTACCAAACAACTTGGCATTTAGCTTCATGATTGCTCCAAGGTACTTAGCAACTTGCTCTTCAGTAACATCTTCATCCACTTCAGAGGAAGAATACTCGTCAGAGCTCATGAATGACAGAAGTAAATTCAATGGAATCTCTATGGTCTCAGTGTGAGCCTCAGATTCCCATGGTTCCTCATTAGGGAAATCCTTGGAGGCCAGTGGGCGTCCATTGAGGTCTTCCTCAGTGGAGATTACTGCCTCTTCCTCTTCCCCAGGTTCGGCCATGTGAGACGTGTTTATGGCCTTGCACTCTCTCTTTGGATTCTCTTTTGTATTGCTTGGGAGAGTACTGGGAGGGAGCTCAGTAATTTTCTTACTCAGCTGACTCACTTGTGCCTCCAAATTTCTAATGGAGGACCTTGTTTCAGTAATAAAACTTTGAGTGGTTTTGATTAGATCAGAGACAATGGTTGCTAAGTCAGAGTGGCTTTGCTTAGAATTCTCTGTCTGTTGTTGAGAAGATGATGAAAAAGGCTTGCTATTGCTAAACCTGTTTCTTCCACCATTATTGTTGTTGAAACCTTGTTGAGGTCTCTGTTGATCCTTCCATGAGAGATTTGGATGATTTCTCCATGAAGGATTATAGGTGTTTCCATAGGGTTCCCCCATGTAATTCACCTCTTCCATTGCTGGGTTCTCAGGATCATAAGCTTCTTCTTCAGAGGAAGCTTCCTTAGTACTGCCTGTTGCTGCTTGCATTCCAGATAGACTCTGTAAAATCATATTGACTTGCTGGGTCAATATTTTATTCTGAGTCAATATGGCATTCAGAGTATCAATCTCAAGAACTCCTTTCTTCTAAGCTATCCCATTATTCACAGGATTCCTTTCAGAAGTGTACATGAATTGGTTATTTGCAACCATTTCAATAAGTTCCTGAGCTTCTGCAGGCGTCTTCTTCAGATGAAGAGATCCTCCAGCAGAGCTATCCAATGACATCTTGGATAGTTTAGACAGACCATCATAGAGGGATTCTCCTTCCTTTTGTCTGAAGGTTTGGACTTCCACTCTAAGCTTGCTCAATTTTTAAGGTGGAAAGAACTTTGCCAAGAAGGCATTGACTAGCTTTTCCTAAGAGTTCAGGCTTTCTTTAGGTTGTGAATCCAACCATGTCCTAGCTCTATCTCTTACAGCAAAAGGGAAAAGCATAAGTCTGTAGACTTCAGGGTCAACCCCATTGGTCTTGACAATGTCACAAATTTGCAAGAATTCAGCTAAGAACTGATGAGGATCTTCCAATGGAAGTCCATGAAACTTGCAATTCTGTTGCATTAGAGAAACTAATTGAGGCTTAAGCTCAAAGTTGTTTGCTCCAATGGCTGGGATTGAGATGCTTCTCCCATAGAAGTCGGGAGTAGGTGCAGTAAAGTCACCAAGCACCTTCCTTGCATTGTTGGCATTGTTGTTTTTGGCTGCCATGGTTTCTTCTTCTTTGAAAAGCTCTGTTAGGCCCTCTAGAGAGAATTGTGCTTTAGCTTCTCTTAGCTTTCTCTTCAAGGTCCTTTCAGGTTCAGAATCAGCTTGAACAAGTATGCCTTTATCTTTGTTCCTGCTCATATGAAAGAGAAGAGAACAAGAAAGTAGGGAATCCTCTATGTCACAGTAAAGAGATTCCTTGAGGTGTCAGAGGAAAAGAAGAATAGAAGGATGAGGTAGATAGAAGATAATTCAAACATATAAAGAAGGATAGAGTTCGAATTGCACCTTGAGGAGGAGTGTTAGTCCCTTAAATAGAAGAATGTGAGAAGAGGGGAAGAATTTTCGAAAATAAATTAAAAAGATTTTGAAATAATAAAAAGAAATTTTGAATAATTTGATTGAGATTTTCGAAAATTAAGATTGGGAAAGAAATTAAGTGATTTTTTAAAAAGATTTTGAAATTAGAAATAAAAAAGATATGATTGAGAGTTAATTTTGAAAAAGATGTGATTGAGAAGATATGATTGAGAAGATATGATTGAAGATCAAATTAAAAAGAGAAAGTTTTAAAATTAAAGTTGATTACTTGACTAACAAGAAATTAGAAGATATGATTCTAGAATTAAAACTTTTGATCTTTTCTTAATAGGCAAGTAACAACTTGAAGATTTTGAAGTAAATCTTTAATTATAATAAGGATTTTCAAAAATTAAAAAAATGGAAAGAAATTGATTTTGAAGAGATATGATTGAAAAGATATGATTTGAAAAAGATTTTATTTTGAAAAATTATGAAGATTTGAAAAAAATTTGAATTAAAAACAAAATCATCCCTCTAGTGTCCTTCTGGCGTTAAACGCCCAGAATGGCATCCATTCTGGTGTTTAACGCCCAAAATGCTACCCTTTTGGGCGTTAAACGCCCAGCCAGGTACCTTGGCTGGTGTTTAAACGCCAGTGTTCCTTCTTCACTGGGCGTTTTGAACGCCCAGCTTTTTCTGTTTGATTCCTCTGCTAAATGTTCTGAATCTTCAATTCTCTGTATTATTGACTTGAAAAGACACAATTTTGAAAATATTTTTGAATTTTTAATGATGAGAAATAACAAAAAAAAATGCAAATAAGATCAAATAAACAATGCATGCAGGATACCAAACTTAAAAATTTTCATATAGGAGACACTAACAAATTGAGAATGCATATGAGAAACAATAAAACACACAAAACAAGAGAATTTAAAGATCAGAGCAATGAAATCATCAAGAACAACTTGAAGTAATGAAGAACATATTGCATATTTTTTAAAAATGCAAGAAGAATGCAATTGACACCAAACTTAAAAATTGACACTAGACTCAAACAAGAAACATAAAATATTTTTTATTTTTATGATTTCATAAATTTTTTTGTGATTTTCGAAACTTATATGGAAAAGAAAATAAAGAGAATCAAAACTTTTAATAAGAATTCCAGGAATCATGCAATGTTAGTCTAAAGCTTCAGTCTAAAAAGATTAGACATGTTTGGCCAAGCTTCAGCAAGACATTACATTCAGCAGCTAAATTGATGAGAATCAATCAGCTTTTGTGATGATAAGAACATCACCTTGAAACTCTAGAATTCATTCTTAAAAATTCTGAAAAGTACATAATCTAAGCAACAAGATGAATCGTCAGTTGTCCAAACTCGAACAATCCCCGGCAACAGCGCCAAAAACTTAGTGCACGAAATTGTGATCAACAACAATGGCGCCAAAGACTTGGAGCTCTCAAACGTGAATCACACTTTGTCACAATTCTGCACAACTAACCAGCAAGTGCACTGGGTCGTCCAAGTAATACCTTACGTGAGTAAGGGTCGATCCCATGGAGACTGTCGGCTTGAAGCAAGCTATGGTCATCTTGTAAATCTCAGTCAGGCGAATTCAGATGGTGATGGAGAATTGATAATTAAAAGATAAATAAAACATAAAATAAAGATAGAGATACTTATGTAATTCTTTGTTCCCCCTGAACCTCTGCTTTCCTATTGCCTTCTTCCAATTATTCATACTTCCCGTCCTCTCAGTGAAAACGTTCCAAATGCGCTGTCACCGCACGGCTAATCATCTGTCGGTTCTCGATCATGCTGGAATAGGATCCATTGATCCTTTTGCGTCTGTCACACGCCCAACAATCGCGAGTTTGAAGCTCGTCACAGCCATCCCTTCCCAGATCCTACTCAGAATATCACAGACAAGGTTTAGACGTACCGGATCTCAGGAATGACTGCCAATAATTCTAGCATATACCACGAAGGTTCCAATCTTAGATTAGAAACCCAAGAGATACACATTCAAGCCATTGCTAGTAGAACAGAGGTGGTTGTCAGGCACATGTTCATAGGTGAGAATGATGATGAGTGTCACGGATCATCACATTCATCAAGTTGAAGAACGAATGAATATCTTGGAGAAGAAATAGACTTGAGTTGAATAGAAAAACAATAGTACTTTGTATTAATTCATGAAGAACAGCATAGCTCCACACCTTAATCTATGGTGTGTAGAAACTCCACCGTTGAAAATACATAAGAACAAAAGGTCTAGGCATGGCCGAATGGCCAGCCTCCCAAACGTGAAAAGGTCTATGAAAGTGTGTAAATACAATAGCAAAAGGTCCTATTTATAGAGAACTAGTAGCCTAGGGTTTACAGAAATATGTAATTAATGAAGAAATCTTCTTCTGGGCCCACTTGGTGTGTGCTTGGGCTGAGCATTGACGCTTCCATGTGTAAAGACTTTTCTTGGAGTTAAACGCCAGCTTTTGTGCCAGTTTTGGAGTTAAACGCCAGAATTCTTGAGCTGACTTGGAACGCCTATTTGGGCCATCAAATCTCTGGCAAAGTATGGACTATTATATATTTCTGGAAAGCCCAGGATGTCTACTTTTCAAAGCAATTAAGAGCGTGCTAATTGGGCTTTTATAGATCCAGAAAATCCACTTTGAGTGCAGGGAGGTCAGAATCCAACAGCATCTGCAGTCCTTTTTTAGCCTCTGAATCAGATTTTTGCTCAGGTCCCTCAATTTCAGCCAGAAAATACCTGAAATCATAGAAAAACACACAAACTCATAGTAAAGTCCAGAAGAGTGATTTTTATTTAAAAACTAATAAAAATATAATAAAAACTAACTAAAATATACTAAAAACATACTAAAAATAATGCCTAAAAGCATATAAATTATCCGCTCATCAGTTGACTAGGCGAGATTGACCCATGATAATTACCATAGTTGTGGTTATGGAGATGATAGGATTCTTTGGATACTCATTCCCAATTCAAAGCCCTTTTTTGGCATTTATAGTATCGTCACTAAGTTTTGATCTTGTTTCCGTTTACTTGCATTAATTCCAATTTTGGTCATTGCTTAGTTCTTTTAATCTTTTGTTCTTTGATTACAAAACCTCTTTCTTACTTCTACAACCGAAAGAGAAACACTTCCAATTGCATCCTAGGGAGAACGACCCCGAGGTTGAATTACTCTCGATCTCGGTTTAGATTAGAAATTGTAAACTTTGATCGAGCATTACTTGTTGGTTGAGAACTATACTTGCAACGAGGCTATTTCTCCTTTACCGAGAAGGAATTCTTAATCGACGAATTTGCCCGCATCTAGTTTTTGGTGCTGTTGCCGGGGATGCAATTGAGTGCTAACTTTTGGTTGTTGTAAATATGTGAATAGGTGAATAGTTTGCTTTTTGGTTGTTCGGTTATTTTTGTTTATACTTAGGTGTTTGTTTTTCTTGTTTTTTAATGTCTTTTGTTTTTATTTCCTATTTTCTCTATGAGCTATCTCCCTTGTTGCTTGGAGCTTGGTTGTAAGTATTTTGTAGGGTATGATGAATTTAAATTGGAATTGCTTCAGGGAGTGGGAGAACCAATTAAGGGAGGAACCAATTGTGTATGAGCAACAACACTCATGGCAGACACCTCCTTCATACTATAACGAGCCACACTCTCCCCTATATGAATATCAAGCCCAAGGATATGAGAGATACCCAGTACACAACCCTCAACCACCAAACCTTCAAGCACCACCCTATACACCTCCATGGAATCAAAATGTCTATACACCTTGTTACCAACCATATGAACCACACCCTTATACACCACCTCAATACCCTCATCAACATGACACACCTTCCAACTATACAACCTTCCTCCCAACTTTTGAACCTTCTTTTCTACCTTAATATGAAGTTTTCCAACCCTTGCCCCAAGAACAACAAGACCTTCAAGCATTCTTCCAAAAGCAAGAAGGGTTCTGAAGGACACAAGGGGAGTTCATTGCTACCATAGCCGAAGCGGTGAATTGCTTGGCCTCCCTACGCTCAACCACTCAAGACATTTCCCTTGGAGAAGGTGGAGGATCAAGTAAGGAGTGTAGAGGCCAGAATTCTTGAGCTGACTTGGAACGCCTATTTGGGCCATCAAATCTCTGGCAAAGTATGGACTATTATATATTTCTGGAAAGCCCAGGATGTCTACTTTTCAAAGCAATTAAGAGCGTGCTAATTGGGCTTTTATAGATCCAGAAAATCCACTTTGAGTGCAGGGAGGTCAGAATCCAACAGCATCTGCAGTCCTTTTTTAGCCTCTGAATCAGATTTTTGCTCAGGTCCCTCAATTTCAGCCAGAAAATACCTGAAATCATAGAAAAACACACAAACTCATAGTAAAGTCCAGAAGAGTGATTTTTATTTAAAAACTAATAAAAATATAATAAAAACTAATTAAAATATACTAAAAACATACTAAAAATAATGCCTAAAAGCATATAAATTATCCGCTCATCAGTTGACTAGGCGAGATTGACCCATGATAATTACCATAGTTGTGGTTATGGAGATGATAGGATTCTTTGGATACTCATTCCCAATTCAAAGCCCTTTTTTGGCATTTATAGTATCGTCACTAAGTTTTGATCTTGTTTCCGTTTACTTGCATTAATTCCAATTTTGGTCATTGCTTAGTTCTTTTAATCTTTTGTTCTTTGATTACAAAACCTCTTTCTTACTTCTACAACCGAAAGAGAAACACTTCCAATTGCATCCTAGGGAGAACGACCCCGAGGTTGAATTACTCTCGATCTCGGTTTAGATTAGAAATTGTAAACTTTGATCGAGCATTACTTGTTGGTTGAGAACTATACTTGCAACGAGGCTATTTCTCCTTTACCGAGAAGGAATTCTTAATCGACGAATTTGCCCGCATCTAGTTTTTGGTGCTGTTGCCGGGGATGCAATTGAGTGCTAACTTTTGGTTGTTGTAAATATGTGAATAGGTGAATAGTTTGCTTTTTGGTTGTTCGGTTATTTTTGTTTATACTTAGGTGTTTGTTTTTCTTGTTTTTTAATGTCTTTTGTTTTTATTTCCTATTTTCTCTATGAGCTATCTCCCTTGTTGCTTGGAGCTTGGTTGTAAGTATTTTGTAGGGTATGATGAATTTAAATTGGAATTGCTTCAGGGAGTGGGAGAACCAATTAAGGGAGGAACCAATTGTGTATGAGCAACAACACTCATGGCAGACACCTCCTTCATACTATAACGAGCCACACTCTCCCCTATATGAATATCAAGCCCAAGGATATGAGAGATACCCAGTACACAACCCTCAACCACCAAACCTTCAAGCACCACCCTATACACCTCCATGGAATCAAAATGTCTATACACCTTGTTACCAACCATATGAACCACACCCTTATACACCACCTCAATACCCTCATCAACATGACACACCTTCCAACTATACAACCTTCCTCCCAACTTTTGAACCTTCTTTTCTACCTTAATATGAAGTTTTCCAACCCTTGCCCCAAGAACAACAAGACCTTCAAGCATTCTTCCAAAAGCAAGAAGGGTTCTGAAGGACACAAGGGGAGTTCATTGCTACCATAGCCGAAGCGGTGAATTGCTTGGCCTCCCTACGCTCAACCACTCAAGACATTTCCCTTGGAGAAGGTGGAGGATCAAGTAAGGAGTGTAGAGAGGAGGAGAACATGGAGCCTCAAGAAAAGGAAGAGGAGCTAAGGCAAGAATCACAACAAGAGGAGGAAGGTAAAGCTAGTGAACCGGAATAGGATAAATGGAGAGTTGAGAGAATTTGATCAAGAAGTAGATTGCATCAATAATAATTTTTTATCCACCTTGGTCAACCCCCTCAATGATCTAGAAGAACCCATCTCTCTTGAATTTGAGAGAGAAAGGGAAGAGCTAGAAAAGAGTGGTGAGGAAGAGGTGATTACCCAAGAAGTGGAAGCTTCCATGCAAGGGCTTTATAGGACAACTCCACCCCAAGGACAAATTGAGTGGGTAACAATCTCCTCAATGAGCTTCATAGGCTCGCATCAATTTGCTCTCTTGGAAACGGATTATCAACTAAAGTTGCTTCATGGAGTGTTACATGGTGAAAAATTGGGTGTTGGGTTCCAAGGAAATTCAAAGCATGAATGGTGCAAGGTCCAATTTGGAGGAGTCCAACACTCAAGTAGGTGCTCAAAAGGTGTTTGGAGAGGTTCCTCATCCAAAGAGACAAGTGAAGGTCAACAAGAGGATGATAGAGAAACCAAAGTGTGGGATCCGGGCATACAATTCTACAACCAACGATTTTGGATCCCAAATTCTTGCTTGAGGTTGCTTGGGAGCTTAATGCACTTCGTGTGAGATCCCGGAGGATTCTTGAAGAACAAACATGGGTGGCAACTCAAGGATGAGTGGAAGCATAAGCCACCATGACACAAGCTTCACCCAAAAGTCCAACTTGAGGACTCAAAAAGTGCTTGGTGGGAGACACTCCACCATGGTAATATCCTTCTAACTTTCTCATTTTACTTTTTGTTTCATGAATAATTGGCTATATTGCTTGGTTGGTTAGATTTATTTTGATGTTTGTTAGGTAATTTTAGTGAAATAATGTGCTTTCGGGAGTTTTGTGATGTTTTGGGACTTGAAAACCTGTTTTGGATGTCAAGTTTGGTGTCTTAAAACCAAAATTTTTGTTGCAGGAATAGAGACCTGTGCGTCCGCACAGCCTTGTGCGTGCGCACAGCCCTCCTGTTTTCCAGTCCCTGTGCATCTGCACAGCAACGTGTGCACGCACACCCCTAAACACTCCCTCTGTTCGCAGCACGCACACGGCTTGTGCGTGTGTATACACCCTTCTTTTCCCCCTGTGCGACCGCACAGCATGGGTGCACCCGCACACATTCAAAAAAAAGAGAGTTCTGTGCATGCGCACGGCCCTATGTGCATGCGCACGGCCCTATGTGCATGCACACGTCTTAACACCCCCTCTGGCAGCAGCGCTCACATGTCCTGTGCGTCTGAATGCCCCAAATTTGCGCTGGTGTGCGTACGCACACCTTGTTGTGTGTACGCACGAGTCGCAGTCTGGGCAATAATGAGAAAAGCTGCCCTGTTGCGCCACTCCTCACCCCTTTTCTTCTTTCCTTCTTTCTTCTTCTACCACCCCCTACGCCAAGCCAACCCTTCCTTCTTCCGGTGACCACCCCCATCACCGGCCGACCACAGCCAGAACCACCACCACCATCATCTCTCTCTCCTCTCTTTTCTTCTTCTTTTCTTCTTTCCTTTTCATTCTTTCTTCTTTTTCTTCCTTTTTCTCTTCTCTTCTCCGGCGAAGTTCCGTCACCGTGAGCCTCGCAGTGGCTATCACAAGTGCCACTGTTTCCTATCCCTTTCTTTTCCATCTTTCATCTTTTCAATTTTCTTGTTTTAATCTTCCTTTTTATGCTTAGTTGCTTGCTTAATTTTTGTTTTCTTTATTTAACTTTGGTTATTTAGCTTAACTTTTGCTTAATTGTTTATTGTTGAGTTGCAAGTGTTCAAATTTTTCATTTACGGGTTGCGAATGTTTGAATTTTTGCTTGAATTGATGAATATGTGTACTGCACCCTATGTGTTTGACATAATGCCTAGATGAACTTTTTGTTTAATGCATGTGTTGTAGCTACCATATGTTTTGGACTATATTCTTGTTTGGCATTCTAATTAAGAATTGTGCACTTTCGAATGATTATAATATTATTTTGGATTGAAATTTCAATCATGTACTTGTTCATTGTCTTGAGCTACTAGCACCAAATTGATCTAGAAATTAACCTTTTATCTCTTATTTGGTGTAATTTTTAACAAGTACATAGTGAAGTTAGTGAATTGAATGGAATTTCTTGTTCATCATGATTTTTAAGTGAATATAATCACATCACAAGGTATTTGCTCCTTGTTAATGCTTTGCATTTGTTTGAGTTGACTTGACTTGATTCTTATCAAGACTTGTCACTTTTTGTAGCAAGCACCTTCCCATGTGATTATTTGATTATTCTTAAGGATGAATAGGTAGTTCTCTTCATCATTGCATTGGTTATTGTTGGTTGTACTATTTTATATTAATCTTGCGCTTTCACTTGCACAACTTCAATATCCAATAATTTCCACATTCAATTCACTCTTGTTGCAATTGCCTAAGCTTGCTTGTGTTTTAATTGATGCTCATCTCTTAGTTGCATCTTAGGCCATTTAATTGAGGAACTCATTCTTACTTTTTGATTGTGCGGATGCCACTTTAATCGGCCGTTGTGTGTATTGCACACCACTATGCAAACTTCCTCAATTAGATGCTTATTTGCTCCTTCCTTTACCCTTTTGTGTTACTTGCCCTATAATTCTAATTCTACTTTCTCAATTCTTTTTGAGGATGAGACGTCAAGGCAAGGAACCGAGAGAGAAGGAGGACACCAAGGATGGAGATGTCGAGCATACATTAGACTTGGCGATTTCCACACAACCCAAATCTCCGCATCTGCCAACCGAAGGTGGAGCTCTTGAAAGACATTTGATGTGCGGAAAACGATCCAACACAAAACTCAACGGCAAGTGCACCGGGTCGCATCAAGTAATAATAACTCACGGGAGTGAGGTCGATCCCACAGGGATTGAAGGATTGAGCAATTTTAGCTTAGTGGTTGATTTAGTCAAGCGAATCATGATTTGGTTGAGAGATTTGTGATTAACAGAATTTAAATTGCATGGAAAGTAAAGGGAGAGGGACAAGAAGAAGCAATTAACAGAAACTGAAATTCAATGATGCGGAAAATTAAACAAGATCTCAAGGTGAGATTGAAACAGAAGTTCTTCAATTCTCCACCCAAGATCCGAAGCAAGAAAAGTAAAGAGTGCTCAAGCAAGAACAAGGAAGTAGAGAGATCAATTCTCCTCCCCAATTCTCTTGAATTCTAAAACAACAATGCCAAAATGTAAAGGTTAGCTCTCTACAAAACTACCCAATCAAAACCGAAAAGAAAAGCTCCTTAAAATCTTAAATCTTAAGCTATTTATACACTTTCTTCAAATGGTCTTCAAGCCTTGAATTGGGCCTTTGCTCTTGATGGAATTGGGTTAATAGAGGCCTTGGTTGATTGCTCTTGGAATTGGAGAGAGAATCGAAGTGAACCGGGTTGGGAATTATAAAAGCTTGAGTAAAAGTTTGAGTAAAAGTTTGAGGCAAACTTTTACTCAAACTTTTTACACCAGCTGCCCCATTCTTGCTGCTACCAACGTTTGAGCTAAAGTTTGGGGTCAAACTTTTGCTCAAACGTTGGCCCCCTTATGCACACTCATGGCACCAACGTTTGCCAAAAAGTTTGAGGCAAACGTTGGCGCAAACTTTTTGTCTCCAGGGTGTGTTGTTGATGGCGCCAACGTTTGCCAAAAAGTTTGAGGCAAACGTTGGCGCAAACTTTTTCTCTCCAGGGTGTTAATTTGTGATGCCAACGTTTGCCAAAAAGTTTGAGGCAAACGTTGGCTGAAGCTTTTCTCCCAAAAGTTTGAGCTAAAGTTTGAGGCAAACTTTTGCTCAAGCTTTTTGTTCCCTGGTGTGTTTTCACTTATCCGAAAGTTTGAGCTAAGGTTTGAGGCAAACTTTTGCTCAAACTTTTTGTTCTCTCTTGCTCCTAGCCATTCTTTCTTGCTTCAACCTTTCTCCAAGCTTTCTTCACCTATCATCAATCAACCAAACACATCAAAGCTATGCTCAAAATCATGAGTTTGTCATTCTTTAATAATATGTGGTAATTATAGCATAAATCCTCATGAAATTGCATTAATTCATCTATGGTTGATTAAATCAAAAGAAACATGGAAATCTATCCAATTGGCTTGCTTATGGCTCAAGAAAGTGCATAAATCAATCGAAAACAAAAGAAAAAGGCTAGTGAAACTAGGCTAAGATGACTTGTCATCACAACACCAAACTTAAAAGCTTGAAAACAACAAGGGAGCAGTTTCTATTTTTCTAAGGTAGAGACAGAGAAAGGAAAGAAAGGGGGGCATTCCAATAAACATAAATAATAGCGTTGTAATAGGGAAAAGGACATGACAAGAACAAGTAGTTTACAAAACAAGTGGGTAAATAGCTACAAAATTATAACAAAAAAAATGAACCACGCCTTCCAATAAAATAGCAAAATAAAACCCCCAACCATTAGCAGTTTCCAGAAAATGGGACCATGCTCCCACTGCCACCGTAACAGAAAACCAACCCAACATCTTCATAACAGTACCTCGGACGAAAGCGAACAACTCTAAACCCAAAATCTAAGGAAACAAAAGCCTAGAACCTAAGATCTTAGTTTACGCGACAATGACAAAAATTAAATTAAAAACAAAGAAGAAAACACAGTTCTTAAGTTCAAGACTAAATCTTTTTCTGCCTAGTAATTGATGCTCAGAGCCTTGGGCCATGTTCTTTTTGTTTTTGTATTTTCTTTATTTTCTTTTGTTTTGTTTGCTGCTTCTTGGATCAATAAATGTTTGAGAATCTCCACAACACTTCTTTGAACTCTATGTCCCGCCTATGAGCTCCCATGCAAGTTTTCATAAGCATGCAACCTCAATACATAATTATACAACTAGAACCACCACTTCTCCTAATCTTTTGCTTGCCTCAAAATTGTTTAATTCCTCAATCCTTCTTTTCAGAGAACTTTCATGTGATGCATTTTTTTGAAAATTTGAGTGCAAACAAGTTTTGGAGAGTATGATGTTGTAAATGATCAAGCATCTTGCTTATTGAATTTCAGAAAAAAAACTATACTAAACAGACAGATAATCAGGGAAACAAAACCACTCTCAATCATAGCAGTGTTTGATGTAAGATAATCACTTAACAATACAACCTTTTGGAGTTCGCTTGCTTTACTCCTCATCATCCTCATTGTTGGTTTTAGCATTCCTCTTTCATTTCTTTGGGTGATGATGCTTAATCCTTCCAAAAGCTTGTATGACACTCTGCAGTGATATTGAAAGTTGCTTGTTCCCCAAGCACTTGAAAAATGGTTAGCATGCATGATTTATTTGTGGGCTTTTATACTTACTTTGGTGTGGGAACACCAAACTTAGTACCTTGCCAATGGTTCTTGTTCATCAAACTAACCAGATGTGAAACTCTTTTTCTTTTTCAAAAGTGACAAAACTGGAAACTTAGGAAACGGCAGCATAGTTAACCAGTTTATCTAAATGCTTGAAGCTAGCATTATGCAGAAAGTGAGAATGTGTTTTATGATGGAATTTTGGTGGAACAGCAAACTTAGAATCCTTCATTCTTCCTTATATTGTTTTGGTGTGCAACACCAAACTTAGCTTCTTGCAATATAGATAAAACTAATTAACCTTTTTATTAAAATAGTGATGACAAGTCATCTTAGCCTATTTTAACTAGCCTTTTTCTTTTGTTTTTAATTGAATTATGCACTTTCTTGAGCCATAAGCAAGCCAATTGGGTAGATTTTCATGTTTCCTTTGATTTAATCAACCATGTATGAATTCATGCTATTTCATGAGGTTTTATGCTAAAATTGTCACATATTATGAAAGAATGAATATCTCATGATTTTGAGCATAGCTTTGATGTGTTTGGTTGATTAATGATAGGTGAAGAAAGCTTGGAGAAAGGTTGAAGCAAAGAGGAATGGCTAGGAGTGAAGAGAGGAATAAGTGAAATTGAACCTGGAGGCATGAAGTTAGCCCCAACGTTAGCCCCCTAACTTGGAGGCTAACGTTGGAACTTGAAAGTTTCTCCCCTGGGCACCAACGTTTGCGCCAACGTTAGCCCCCTAACTTAGAGGCTAACGTTGGCACATGAAGACATAAGGGAGA
>NC_029789.2:90867967-90868625 GCF_000816755.2 Arachis ipaensis
ATAAAATAGGAATTTCATTTAATTGTAATTTGTTTTTAATTTCATTTTCATTTCCATTTTGTAAAGCCTATATAAGGCATCATTTTCAGTTTTGGGAGGAGGCTGGCTCCACTAGGGAGCATTAGGATTTGAGAGCTCTCTCTTAGTTTTCAATTTCGTTTTGAATCTTGGGGTAGACAGTAGGTACATTTCTTCTCCTTGCTTTGTTTAAATTTCAATAAATTGGCATATGATCACATTATAAGTTTGGTGTTGCCCTGCAACAAACTGTTTTCCATTTTCATGGATGATTGCATCAATTTTACATGAAAGTGACACACCAAGATTCTAAGTTTCGTGTGCCACCTATTTTTCTATGCAATTCAATCCAGCAACATCACTTGTCTGCATAATCATATTGCCTTTTACAGTGTTAATTTTCTTCTTAGTTGGATAATTTTTGTTTTCCCTTTGTTTCATTTATTTACTTGTTTTTAATGCTTTCCTTCATTAACTGTTTCTGTTAATACATCACCAAGACATCCTTATTCATAACAGACTCTTCATTTAGTGATTGTCCCCTAACTTTGGCTCAAATGTTGGGTCCAACTTTGGCTAACCTCAAAACCGGTTTAATTGGTTCACTTTGGTTCTTCTTCAAACTCCAAGAGCAATCAAC
>NC_029789.2:90868675-90891655 GCF_000816755.2 Arachis ipaensis
ATGATGAAATTTTGGTGGAACACCAAACTTAGAATCCTTCATTCTCCCTTAGATTGTTTTGGTGTGCAACACCAAACTTAGCTTCTTGCAATATAGATGAAGTTAATTAACCTTTTTATTAAAATAGCTATGAAAAGAAAACTACCTCAGGTTGGGTTGCCTCCCAACAAGCGCTCTTTTATTATCATTAGCTTGACATCCTTCATTTTCTGATCATGGAAGTTAAGGCTTCTATTGCCTTTGGTTTCCCCCTCTCACCGTGGGCTTTTCCTTGATGATTGTTTCTTTTCCCGTTGCCTTCTCCCTTTTTTTCATAACTGCTTTCCCTTTCAACCCAACATCTTTTTCACTATTCTTTGGGTCATCTTCAGTGGCCCTTAGGGATATATTTGCCTCTCTCTCGCCCAATTCAGCAAGGTTTTGAACCAGTTGTTCCATTTACTTTTCAACTCTTCTGAGTGAGGCCTCTTGGTTCCTGCTTATCATCTCTTGATTTTTCCTTATTTCTTCCTGCTCTACTGTCATCATTTCTTGAACCTTCATGTATCTTTCCATCATCATTTCTAGGACATAGAGTCTTTCAGAGTTTGGAATTGGTTGTGGTTGTGTCAACTGTGATGGTTGATGAGAGTCATTTTGGGCGAGTTGTGAGGTAGGATGGGGTTGGAAGTGTGTGCATTGGGGTGGTGCATGATGGTTGTTGTTGTGGAGGTGGTTTTTATGCTGGTTTTTGAAATTGGGGTTGTTACAGTTGAAGTCCCTTGGTCTTTGATTTTGGTTTTCAACCCCCCTCCAGTTGGATTGAGTTCTCCAGGGTGGGTTGTACACATCATTCTGAGTCCTACGTTGGAACATTCTTGAGGAGCTATTTGGAGAGTGTGATCGCTCATGACTTTGTTGCTCATAGTTAATTACTCCAGAACCGTTTTCAGATTGATTCCAACAATGGGGATTTTGAGGTGAGTTCTGTGCATTTGCCACAGCATGTTGCAGTTCATCTACTTTTCTGTTAATCAGCTCCAATTGTTGCTTAAGCTGTTGATGTATCTGCTCGCTTTGGGCCATGATTGCGCGAATACCTTCAATTTCCTTCTCTTGTGCGAATGGTTGCACTCCTGCCTCTGGTTTAACAGTTCTTTGAGGTGGCTTCAGCTTGACTAGGAGTCCACTCATTAGTTCTTCCCATCCGATGATGTTTCCTTGTGGGAAAGCTTCAAACCACTGAGCAATGTCGTTCATGGTGATGAGTGGTTGCTTGTCATCTAAGGTGGGGATATCGTTCCCATGATTACTGGCATTCATTGAGTTCCCTTCCATGGTCTGCACAATCACATACAGTTCAAATGAAGATAGAGTAAATTTATGCCAGGATATGATTAAAGGGTTAGTTAACGCAATGTGTCAAACAGTTGGTAAACTTGAGAGGTTAATGATCGAAAATCACTTCTCTCGTTGATTTATCAAGCTATGAGAATCATACTCAGCGAGTTAAACCAAGAGAACTTCACTCTATTGCTAAAGTGAGGTTTCAATTAGCTCAGGTAAAAATTCAAACAGTTAGTGTGTCAGTTAAAGATTAGAGAAATAGAAAATAAAAATGCTAGATCTAGATCACCACCTCACTTAATCATTGTCAATCTAATCAATCCCCGGCAACGGCGCCAAAAACTTGATGTGCGGAAAATGATCCAACACAAAACTCACCGGCAAGTGCACCGGGTCGCATCAAGTAATAATAACTCACGGGAGTGAGGTCGATCCCACAGGGATTGAAGGATTGAGCAATTTTAGCTTAGTAGTTGATTTAGTCAAGCGAATCATGATTTGGTTGAGAGATTTGTGATTAACAGAATTTAAATTGCATGGAAAGTAAAGGGAGAGGGACAATTGGCATGAATTTAAAGAGAACTGAAATGTAAAATTGCTAAATCTTAAAGAGCAAGAAATTAAATGGCAGAAACTTAGAACGCAAGAAAAGTAAATTGCAGAATCTTAAAGTGCAAGAAATGTAAATGGCTTGAATTGTAAAGGGAATTGGGAATTTGAATTAAAATAACAATGCCAAAATGTAAAGGTGAGCTCTATACAAAACTACCCAATCAAAACCGAAAAAAAAGCTCCCTAAAAACTTAAATCTTAAGCTATTTATACACTTTCTTCAAATGGTCTTCAAGCCTTGAATTAGGCCTTTGCTCTTGATGGAATTGGGTTGATAGAGGCCTTGGTTGATTGCTCTTGGAGTTGGAGAGAGAACCGAAGTGAACCGGGTTGGGAATTATAAAAGCTTGAGTAAAAGTTTGAGTAAAAGTTTGAGGCAAACTTTTACTCAAACTTTTTACACCAGCTGCCCCATTCTTGCTGCTACCAACGTTTGAGCTAAAGTTTGGGGTCAAACTTTTGCTCAAACGTTGGCCCCCTTATGCACACTCATGGCGCCAACGTTTGCCAAAAAGTTTGAGGCAAACATTGGCGCAAACTTTTTGTCTCCAGGGTGTGTTGTTGATGGCGCCAACGTTTGCCAAAAAGTTTGAGGCAAACGTTGGCGCAAACTTTTTCTCTCCAGGGTGTTGATTTGTGATGCCAACGTTTGCCAAAAAGTTTGAGGCAAACGTTAGCTCAAGCTTTTCTCCCAAAAGTTTGAGCTAAAGTTTGAGGCAAACTTTTGCTCAAGCTTTTTGTTCCCTGGTGTGTTTTCACTTATCCGAAAGTTTGAGCTAAAGTTTGAGGCAAACTTTTGCTCAAACTTTTTGTTCTCTCTTGCTCCTAGCCATTCCTTCTTGCTTCAACCTTTCTCCAAGCTTTCTTCACCTATAATCAATCAACCAAACACATCAAAGCTATGCTCAAAATCATGAGTTTGTCATTCTTTCATAATATGTGGCAATTATAGCATAAATCCTCATGAAATTGCATTAATTCATCTATGGTTGATTAAATCAAAAGAAACATGGAAATCTACCCAATTGGCTTGCTTATGGCTCAAGAAAGTGCATAAATCAATCGAAAACAAAAGAAAAAGGCTAGTGAAACTAGGCTAAGATGACTTGTCATCAACATTCTCCCCGGATTGTGTTCGTGCACGGAGGACCGTGCAATGCTTAAGTGTGGGGGAGGATTCATCATTTTTGGGGTGTAAACTTTCTTTCCGAACACTCTGTATTTTACTTTATTTTTGTTTCTTTTTACTATGTTTCTTATAGATATTTGGAGTATTTTTTATTGTTGCATTGCACTTTCTTCTAGTATATATATATATACATCCTAGTTCATCCATAGTTATTGCATTATGCATTTTTGCATGGTATATATTTTATAGATAGAAGTTGTGATTAGATGATGTGAATAGCATAGTGCCTAGTTCAATTTTGATCCTAATTGTTCATGTTAATTTTTGGTTTGTTGAAAATTAGGAATGGAACTAGGAAAATGTTGAAAAATTTGTATCCATCACAACATACATACATATAGGAAATAATTTTGGTGAAAAACAACAAAAATTTCCAAGAATTTTGTTTTTAGGGCATTCTATTGAATTGATTGAGAAAATTGTTTTCAAACTTGCTTGAATGACTTTTATGAAACATAGAAGAGAGATAGAACAAATACCTTGTGAGTTTTTGAGCTTAAATGAGTGGTTACACCTTTTAACCACTAATTTTGTTCATTGTGGGTTATATCTCTTCTATGATTGTAATCTTGGTTTTGCTTGATTCTTTATTTCCAATATTTGATGTCTTGAACGCATTTAGCATGATTGAGGCCATTTTTGAATTAAACTCACTCACCCATATAGCCTTACCCTTGCATCTACCTTTGTTAACCCTTTTGAGCTTGTTAAACCCCTTTGTTCTAATTGCAACCACATCAAAACCCTAAGTGTAAGACCATGATTTACCTTGAATTGCATCTTTGATTAGCTTAGGTTGAGATGTGTGCGTTATTTAAGTGTGGGGGAAATTTTGGGAAGCATTGGTAGAGAAAAATTTTGTTTTGGGTAATTATTGAAAAAATTTAGAAAATGGGTGCACATTCATGTTTCAATTTGCTTTAACCATATGCATTTGTCATAGAAAAAGAAAAAAAAAGAGATAGAAAAAAAATAAAATGAAAGAAAAAAATATAGTAATAAGATGGGACAAAAGTTATCCCAAAGCAAAAAAAAATGGAATAAAAAAATGCATATGTGTTTTGAATAGAAACTAAGGCATGAATGTGTGTGGAAAGAAGTAATGGGTGGTGAGAATGCATTTTTGTGATTAGGTTGATATAGGTTGAGTTGGATACTTAAGCTAATCAAAGATTCAATCCTTTAGTCCACTTAGCCATATACTCATCCTACATTTAACCCAACCCTATTACAACCTTCTAAAGACCTCATGATACTTGCATACATGCATCAAATACTTGTTGATTGTTAGATGAAAAGCAAATCATTGAAAGCATGATTAGAGGAGATTTGAGTGATTAAACTCTAAACACCGAGTGACGAGAGCGTATACACACCTAGTGAGGGTTCGATCACTCAATTCTATGTTTCCACCCTTTTTATCATGTATTCTTGCAAGTTGCTTCTTTTTATGGACGGATCAATTCAATAGATTTTTTTTTTGCATTGAGCTAATTCTTTGCTTAACCCTATATGTCCATAATCTTGCTTGGAATTTAATTGTTTGTTTTCACCAATTTCATAGGAAATTATAATATAGATAGATATATAAATATAGATAGTATATAACATACTTGCATGCATATAGATAGTTGCATTTAATAAGTTGAACTCCTCTTGATTGTTTTCCTTGTTGGTTTAACATGAGGACATGTTATTGTTTAAGCGTGGGGGAATTGATGAGTCCATATTTGATGGTATATTTTCACTCAATTTGGATGGATTCTAGCACATGAACTCACACTTAAGCACCAAAATAGCGTACTTTTGTGTTTTGTTCCCAATTTGATCCTAAATATGAAAACATGCAATTTTGTGCTTGAAATGAGAAATTTAATTTCACTCTTATTCCTTTTGATGCCATGACATGTTTGCTGAGTGTTTTCAAACTTTAGAGGTAAGAATGGATAGCCAAAAGTAGAAGAAAGCATGTACAAAGGAAAAAACATGAAGAAAACAAGGAAAATCACACACAGCAAGGTGAGCGTGCGCACAAGCAAGCGTGCAGACGCACAAGACCGAATCAGCCAAGTGTGCGTGCGCACAAGTACCCGTGCGTACGCACAGGAGCCAAAACAGCAAAGTGTGCGGACGCATACGTCTGTGCGTCCGTACAGGTCCCTGCACGTGATTTTGTTAATAAAACGCGTGCTGTGCATTTTCTGAGGACTTTTGGCCCAAATTTGGAAGGCTTGGAGATGAATTTGGAGTGCTATATAAGGGGGATTCAATACATATCAAAAGAGAGCTCACTTAGATAGTTTTTAGAGAGTAATTAGGAGTAGGAGTAGGAGTAGTGTAGCATTGCTCTCCTAAGGTTTATGTAGTTTTCATTTAGCATTTCATAGCATGCTTAATCTTGGATTTTGATCATCTTTAATTGTAATTACTCTTTAATTCCTCTTTAATTACATTATCTTTATTTTCATTTCCTTTGGTTCAAGCACTTTGTTTATAATTGCAATTTTGAGTTCTTGAAGTTTTGATTGATGAATTTAATGTTTCATGCTTTCTTTATGTTTGTTTGGATGTTTATTGCTGGTATTGTTGATAGTTGATTATAGTTTCTATTTTACTTTGCAATTTCTCATGTTTAACTTTTATGCATACAAGGTGTTTGTGAAAATGCCAACTTTAGCCCACTTTGGCTTGTGGTTTGAGTTCCTAGGATACTAGAGTCATAATGTCCGACATTTAGATACTAGAGTCATAATGTCCGACATTTAATGGTAATTCTTGGGTAGTTAGTTGACTCTTGTTTCCATTGACGCTAGCCTTTTATCAACTAGTTTGGCAAGTTGGTTAGGACTTATGGATTAAGGTCAATTATACTTGCTTGACTTACTCCTCGATGGTTGGGGTTGACTAGGTGAGATTGACCCATGATAATTACCATAGTTGTGGTTATGGCGATGATAGGATTCCTTAGATACTCATTCCCAAATCAAGGCCCTTTTATTGCATTTATAGCATTGTCACTAAGTTTTGATCTTATTTCCTTTTACTTGCATTAATTCCAATTTTGGTCATTGCTTAGTTCTTTTAATCTTTTGTTCTTTGATTATAAAACCCATTTCTTACTTCTACAACCGAAAGAGAAACACTTCCAATTGCATCCTAGGGAGAACGACCCGAGGTTGAATTACTCTCTATCTCAGTTTAGATTAGAAATTGTAAACTTTGATCGAGCATTACTTGTTGGTTGAGAACTATACTTGCAACGAGGCTATTTCTCCTTTACCGGGAAAGAATTCTTAACCGACGAATTTGCCCGCATCAGCGCTCTCCCCATGCTAGGCACCAATATCAAGGTTGAAAACTTTAATTTGGGTCATCAAATACACCCTTCCAGACCCTTCTTTCCTCCCTATAAATTACCTCACTCACTTCTCTTCCTCACACAACTTACACTTCTTCTCTCTTACCGAAACCTCTGCCCCCTTTTCCTCTACTTCCTTTCTTTCTTTCTTGCTTTCTTGCTTTCTTGAATGGGACAATCAAGTCCTAAGTTTGGTGTTGAAGCAAACTACTTTGCTTTGCTTTCTTTCTCCTTCTTTCTTTTAACCAGTTCCTTCTCATCACATTCAAATGGCACCACCAAAAGCCATTGGTTCAAAGAAGAGAAAGACAAAGGAAACTTCCTCTGGGTCTTCAAGCTACAATGAGTTCAAGTTCCTCTCATTCTTCCACCAAAACCAGCTTTATGGGTGGGTGAGTGAGAGACAAATAATCCCTGAGGTTGGCTTCCAACTAGGGAGAGATGAGCATAGAGAAATCACTATTGAAATCAATAGTAGAGGCTGGGCGATTTTATGCAATCCACCAAAGAAAGTGATAGAAAGCCTAGTGAGAGAATTCTATGCAAATGCCATGCCACAGCCCAGTCAACAACTCGACTACCAAAGTCATGTGAGGGGGAAGAGCATTGACTATAGCCTTGCAAATTTGGAGAGAATGCTAGAGGTGAGGCGCACAAGTTCCACAAGAAGCTATGAAGAAAGGATGAAGCAACTCGATCCGGGCATCGAAGAAATCTTGAATGAGATTTGTGTCCTCAACACCCAGTAAATCAATGACAAGGATGGAAGGCCAAATTAGCTGAGAAGAAGGGATTTGTGCCCTCAAGCTAGAGGGTGGCTTGATTTTGTGAGGAGATCCTTCAACCCCACCTCTAACACTTCGGAGGTAACCTTGGAAAGAGATGTGTTGATTTACAGCATAATGAAAGGGGAGAACATAAATGTGGGAGAGATGATAGCAGCCAACATCCATAGGTACTGAAAAGCACCAAAGATAGCACAAGATTGGCCTTTCTAAGCATTATCCAACGACTATGTGATGAGGCTGGAGTGGAGACTGTGGTTGATGAGACCTTACTGGAGCAAGACAAGCCAATAACTACAAAGAAGATGGAGAAAGTGGTGGCTATTAGTCCACTACAAAGAGCCAGAGAACATAGGGCTCATGTGCAAAAACCACAAGGGCCACCACAACAAGAAGAAGCTTATGTCCAAGCACCAATTCCACAATTTCAAGCACAATTTTCTGAAGGTTTCAACTGGAAAGAAATGCAAGGGAACATCCAATATATGCAAGGAGACATCAACCAACTTATGGAGCAGCAGAAGCAATGGGGACAAATGCAAGAGAGCATCCAACAACTCCAAGGAAGTATGGAGTATATGAAAGAGCATCAGGGGCAATTTCATTGGGGTGAAATACAAGGCAGCCTCAACAAAATTCTTGAACAACAAATGGTACAACAGAGGAATCTTGTTGAGTTTAGGTCCCTCTATGAGGCTAGGATTACATCAAGAAGACAATATGACATAAACATATAAGCGAAGCTGAATCACTTGTGTAATGTGGTAGCCACTCTAAACCCCAACTATCCAACTTTCATGCAAGGAATGGAAGAGCTGAGTGCTAGGCAAGAGGAGATATTGGTCAAGCACAAGAAGGATAAGAGCACCTACATCAGGAGGCTAGGCTTCTGGAAACCAAGGGACACCCAAGCACAAGAAGGAGCCTCAACAAAGAAGAATGGTGATGTGTCCTCCAAGAAAAAGGATAAGGGGAAGGAGCTTATGCATTGAAGCTGCATCATAATGAGTAAAGGTTGTTGAGTCCCATGGTTAAAATCTATTTTCTGAATTTACTACTAGTAGTGTCTTGATATCTTAGTTATTTGTTGTTTTTGAATCTGTCTATGAGTCCTTTAAGTTTCAGTTTTTACTTCAAAAAAGAAAATGTTGATGTTAAGCTTTACAATATTAATGAATTTAACTTGTTCTCAAGAATAAGTCAATGATGAGTTGTTGAAAAATAAGAATAAGAGACTAAGACCCAAGTGAGATGAACTCAAAATAAGAAGATGAGAAACAAGTATAAAACCATGAATTGAAATTTGGAAGTGAGTAATCCATAATGAGACAACTAGACCTAGGGGACATAACAAGTAGATGCTAAGGATGACCCTTGAATAGCAATAGAACCTAGAAGTAGTAAGAAAGACCCAAGGCTCTGAGCATCAACTACTAGGATAAAAGAAAGAAACAAATAGCTCAAAGAGCCAAGATTCTAGTAGATGCTTGTGGTGAAGATGTGTCAAGAAGAGAGACCTGAGCAAGTAAATTCTTAGGGGTTGATGCGCCACTATTTTGTTGTACATTTTATGCTTAATTTAGGTGGATTTTATCCACTTTACCCACATTTATTCTATGAAATATCATGGTTTCATGATTTTCTCCTAAATTAAGCTTAAGTGTAAAAACATGCATTTTAGGCCTTTAATTGGTTGGTTTTGATTCACCTTTGATTCTACTAGATGCCTTGATGTGTTTGCTAGTGATTTCAGGATTGAAAAGGCTAGGAATGGATCAAAGGAGTAAAGAGAAAAGCATGCAAAGTGGAGAAATCATGGAAAAGCTAGGATTTGGGATGCACCCGTCGACGCGCACGCGCAACAGACGCGCACGCATGAATTTGAAATTGCAAGGCGATGCGTGCGCGTACATAACGCGTACACGTGGATAGCGAAATGGCCAAGCGACGCGTACGAGTGACCCACGCATACGTGTCAATGCTCGCACATAATTTTTTATTGAAATTGTTCCTGCCAAATTGAGAGGAGCTTCTGGCCCAATTATGAGTGGAATTTTGGCGGGAAAAGATTAAAAGGATCAAGGATTGAAGGGAATGGACATCTTTGAACATCTTTGGAGATATTTAGATATTTTTGGTAGTTAGAATTAGTTTCAAGAGAGAGAAGCTCTCTCTTCTCTCTAGAATTAGGATTAGGATTAGGTTTAATTCATGCTTTGATTTACTTTTCCCTCTTCAATTCCTTGCTCTTCTACCCTTGCTTTCTCTAGTATTGTAATTCATTGCTTGTAATTGTTTACTTGTTGATGATGCACTATTGTTCCTTCTATTTTCCTTTTAATGCAATTTATGTTTCATGTTTCTCTTATTGTTGATTTGAATTGTTGTTGTTAATTCCTTGCAATTAGTAGTTGTAGATTTATAATTCTTGCAATTTTATCTTGCTTTCCTTTTATGCCTTCCAAGTGTTTGACAAAATGCTTGGAAGGATGTTAGAGTAGTGATGAATCCATATTTTACGATATATTTTGGTTTTGTAGCATGCTTTTGAGATTTCTTCCTAAATTGTGCTTGAAAGTGAAAACATGCTCTTTTGTACTTAATTTAGTCGATTTTATTCACTTTAATCCTATTTGGTGCCTTGATGTATTTGTTAAGTGATTTTCAGGTTTTCAAGGCAAGTATAGGTTGGATAAATGAGGAGAAGAGCATCCAAAAGGGAAGAATTCAAGAAATGAAGGATTTGGAAAGCTGCCAGCCCTGACCTCTCTTACTAAATTGGTCGTAACTTGAGCTATAGAGGTTCAAATGAGGCGGTTCTAGCGGCATTGGAAAGCTAACATCCGGGGCTTCAAAATGATATGTAATGTGCTATAGTGGACATAAGTCTAAGTGTGCGTACACACAGGTACTTGTGCGTACGCACAAGTCAGGATTCAGCATGTGTGCGGACGCACACATCTGTGCGTCCGCACAGGTCCCTGCACGTGTGATGCCGGGGCATTTTGGCCAGTTTCACTGACCTTTTCTTTACTATTTTAGGGTAGTTTCATGCATTTTCTTAGGAAATAAGCAAGTTTTGGGTAGAATTTCACTTACATCTTGATTCAAGCAAACATGGTGCACTTTACATGATTTTATGAGAATTATGCATGAATTATATGACAAATTAGATGATGCATGCCTCATTGTGTGGATTAGAACTTTGACGCACTTTATTGCTTGATTTCAGGACAAAGGAAGCAAGAAAGAACCACATTAGCAGCCACGTTAGTCTAACTAACGTGACCACTAACGTGGAATGGGAGCTAGCTTGCAACGTTAATGAGAAAAGTAATCGCCAATAACGTCCTCGAAGCCATCATAGCCCACGTTAAGAGTCACGTTAACTAAGTTAACGTGAACTCTAACTTGGAAGAAAGAAAGTGGAGCCAACGTTAATGACACTCACCTTTGTCACTAACGTTGGACCAAGCTCATGTTGGCCACGTTAGCTTCCACGTTAACTTAGTTAACGTGGACTCTAACGTTGGGAAGCAAAAGAATGGCCAACGTTAGTGACACTCACCATTGTCACTAACGTTGGACTAAGCCACTTTGAGCTACATTAACTCCCACGTTAACTAAGTTAACGTGGAAGCTAACGTAGAGAAAGCAAACAATCGCCAACGTTAGTGACACTCACCTTTGTCACTAACGTTGGAATGAGCCACAATGAGCCACAATGAGCCACGTTAACTCCCACGTTAACTTAGTTAACGTGGAAGCTAACGTGGAGGGAAGGATGATGAGCCAACGTTAGTGACACTCACCTTTGTCACTAACGTTGGAAATGGCTATCATCACCACGTTAGAAGCCACGTTAACGTAGTTAACGTGGATTCTAACGTGGGAAGTAGGGGCATCTTAGAACGTTAGTGACAAAGGTAAGTGTCACTAACGTTCTCGAAGGATTGGCAAGCCTACGTTAAGAGCCACGTTAATTAAGTTAACGTGGACTCTAACTAGTTAACGTGGCTCTTAACGTAGGGGAAGGGAGGACTCTCAACGTTATTTGAAAAGGTGAGTCCCAATAACGTGTGCAAAGGACCAAGAGGCAACGTTAGTGGTCACGTTGGTGCCACTAGCGTTGAAGTTAATGTGGATCATCCCTGGGTTAGGAACGTTAGTGAAAAAGGTGATTGTCACTAACGTTCTTGAATCCACACTCTCACTTAACGTTAACGCCACTAACGTCCTTAGCTAAATACCCTTCCTACTTCACACTTTCTCTCTGCAAGTAAAGCTAAGCCCACTGCAGAAGATAACTGCTTCAAACTCAAGATCCAAAGGCCCATATCCAAGACTTGAAGAATCAACTAGAAGATCAGAAGAGTAGTATATATAGGGGTAGTTTTGAATCAGGAAAGAGCTTTTTCGGGGAGTGAGGAAATTGAGAACTACTCTCTGTATAATTTACTCTGCACTTCTAGTTCTAGTTTTCATGATGTATTCTCCATCTTTGTTTTCCATTTCTAGAGCTATGAACAACTAAACCCCTTTCATTGGGTTAGGGAGCTCTGTTGTAATTTGATGGATCAATATTAATTTTCATTACTCTTCTTCTATCTTTTCTCTTGATTTTACTAGAAAGCTTTCAATCTTCATCCAATTGGGTAGTTATCTTGGAAAAGAAGCTATTCATACTTGGTGTTCCCCTGCAACAATTTGTTTTCAATCTTTCTGGATGATTGCATCAAATCAAAAATGAAAGTGTCACATTAAGATTCTAAGTTTGGTGTGCCACTTAATTCTCTATGCAAGAAACCCAGCAACACCACTTGTCTGCATAACCATAATGCCTTTGCAGTGTTAATTCTCTTTTGGTTTGACATTTTGTTATTCTGTTTACTTTAGTTAATTCTTTGTTTTTAATGCTCTCACTTATTTTTCTTCTTAACTGTTTTTGTTAATACATCACCAAGAGATCCTTATTCATGATAGATTCTTGGCTTGGTGATTGTATTTAACATATAACAATTTCATTTGTTTAGTTTTAGTTCAAATAAATTGACATATGGTTGCATTCTAAGTTTGGTGTTGCTATGCAACAAAATTTGGTTCTAATCCTTACAAGATACTTGCATCAATTCCAAGTGAAAGTGTCACACTAAGTTTGGTGTGCCACTTATGAAGAATAGAGGAAAAAGGACAACAATAAAGAAGATGAACTACAAGGTTGTAGAGTTTCTTTTCTCCTCATTTGTTTCCAGCACTTAAATTGCATGATTGTCTTCATCTTTTCTGTTTACATGTGTGTATGAATAAAGCATAGCTTGAATCTTGATTTATAACATGTTGCTGTGGCATTATGACTACCAACTTGAGTTTTGTGAGTTCAAAAGCAATAAAGCATCATCATCATAAACAAACAAGGAATTAAAGAAGATTTTAGCATGTGCATACAAGTATTGGAAAGCTAGTATGATTAATTGTTGCTCAATTGCATTGGATTTTATTTAATTAAAGTTTTCATCTAGGACATTTTGTGAAATCTTTTGAAATCATGAAAACCTTGAAGAAGCAAATACAATTAAAGCAAGAAAAGAAAAAGGGAAAGAATGAGAAAGCTGAAGGCTCTGAGTACCAACGGCAATTTAGTTGTTAAATACTTGTGGTGTTTATGTATCAAGCCAAATGCTTGAAAACAAAACACTTAGAAGTCAAGGCTCGGCTCAAGTGCAAATGCACTCCCTCAAAGCTCAAGGTTCTGAGCATCAATGATTAGAGAGTCAAGAAAAGAAACAAATGAGCTTAATGAAGTCCTCTAATTAAATGCTTGTGGTGCTTATGTATCAAGTGGTAATACTTGAAAACAAAGCATTTAGAAGTCGTAGCTTTGTTATCAACTCATAGGGCAAAGCACCCAAAAGGAGAAGCTCATAAGAAAATCAAAAGCTTGTTTCAAGGAAGATATATAAGAGAAAGATTTCATAAATTGAGCTAGATAGAAGCATCAATCATTTACATCTCCATTGTGATTGTAGCATGCTTAGAAAACTAGCTTACCATGAACATTGAGTTGCTATATCTTCTTACCTTTGATTGTCAATCTTTATTGCATGATTCTTTTCTTGCTTGGGGACAAGCAAGGTTTAAGTTTGGTATTGTGATGACATGTCACCATGTCATGTTTTTCTATACTTATTCATATAAGAAATTGATGATTTGTGCTTGAATAATGAATGCTTTTGTACTTAAATGGTATATTTCCTTGATCTTTTGATTTTATAAATTTTGTAGGAAATAAGAAGAAAAAGAAGCAAAAAGCACAAAATAAGCTAAAAAGGAGAAAAAAGAACTTTGGGGCACACTTTGAAGTTAGAGCATACTTTGGAGCCTTAGGCCACGCTTTTAAAAGCATGGCCCATGACCAAATTAAAGAGGATTGGCAATCAGCACACAAAGCTCCGCTCTTGCCAAGAGCTGAGCGCTATAAGAGTTCAAAATAAGCTTGGAAGCAAAATTTTCGCTAAGTTAAAATCTGGGCGCCCACAGCATAACCATGCCTCCTTCCAAGGGCTATAAGTTGAGCTACAGATGTCCGATTGATGTGCTTCCAGTTGCGTTGGAAAGCTGACATTCAGAGCTTTCCAACGATATATGGAAACCCATATTTGGCATGAAATTGTGGCACAAGTGGAAGGCATCTTTAAGGACAAAAAACAAGCAAAAAAAATCAGCCAATGCTTCCACCAAGGTTTGAAGCTGGAGCCTCACTCCAAAGCATAATGCTCCGCTCTTGAAGAGAGCATTGTCATGCTCTCTTCATGAAAATTCAAGGAAAATCTCTCCCCAAATGCTTTCACCAATGCATGAACCTGGAACCTCACCCAAGCAAGAGGAATGCTACGCTCCCAAGGAGAGCAGAGCGCTACTCTCTTCATTCCGTGCACAAGTTTGACACGGCCAGGAGGACTTGGTGCACGCACAAGACACACCACAAGCTCAATGCTCCGCTCCCCACAAGAGCAGAGCACTCTACTGGGAGCAAACACTCATGGGCCAAAATTCAACCCAAATTCCATTTAAATTCAATTCCTCACCAAATTGAATCAAGGCCAACCAAACCCATTTCTCCTCAAATCCAAAGCAAGCAAAGCCCACATCATCACTCAAAGACACAAGAACAAGCTAGAATTAGAATTTTCATTTAATTTTTTTTATTTCAATTTCATTTTATTTTGCAAAAAGCCTATATAAGGCATCATTTCCATCTTTGTTATGGGAGCTCCATTAGAAAGCATAGAGGCTGGCTCCAATAGAGAATAGTAGTAGAGAGCTCTCTTTGAATTTTCCTTTTTTGATTTTGGAGAATTGGAAAGGAGAATTGATCTCTCTTCTTCCTTGTTCTTACTTCTACACTCTCTACTCTTTTATTTTAGATCTTGGGTGGAGAATTGAAGAAATTCTGTTTCAATCTCACCTTGAACTCTCTCTTGTTTACTTGCTGCATAATTTGAAGGAATTGTGATTTGGATCTGAAGTTTTCTTTACTATTTTCATCTTTACTTCTTCTGTAATTTGTTCTCTGTTGGATCAAGGAAGGAATTGAGATCTAGACTTGTTTTCTAGTCTCTTTGATCCCCTGAGATCTTCAACTTCATTTTGCAATTAAGTTGAGTTTCATTTTTGTTTTGCTTCTTCAAGTAATTTTACTTTTCTGTTTGAGATTTGCTACAATTTCCTCTTGCTGCAAGTTAAAATTCAATTTACATTGAGTTTGCTTTTGATCTTTGGTTCCCATTGCTTTCTGTTCTCATTGCTTTCAATTTACTTTCATGCAATTTAATTCTCTTTGTTCCTCTGCACTTTACATTTGATGCTTGCTATGAGTTTGATTTACATTTCTTGCAACTTTACATTTTCTGCAATTGCTCTACGTTCTTATTCACTGCAATTTTGCTTCTCTGTTTACATTGCTCCCAATTTATTCTTCTTGCAATTTAAATTTCCAGTTGCTTGATCTTTTGCTCTCTTTAATTTCCAGCACCCCAGCCCCTTTAATTTTCATGCATTTTACTTTTCTTGTCATTTAAGATTCTGTCAATTTACATTTCTTGTACTTTAAGTTTCTGCACATTTATTTTTTGCAACTTTAAATTCTCTGCACTTTACATTCTGTTATCAAATTTTCACTCAATTTCACTTCAATGTTAGCTTGACTAAACTAATCACCCACTAAAGTTGCTTGATCTATCAATCCCTGTGGGATCGACCTCACTCTAAGTGAGTTTTACTACTTTATGCGACCCGGTACACTTGCCGGTGAGTTTTAGGTGTTGGAATTCGGCTCCAACCCATCAGATTAATTTGGATTGATTCCATACAATTGCCATGTTTGTGGTCCATAACTAGGATAGGAAACCTAGATTCCCCACTTCTTGCCAAGAGTCCTTTAATTGCTTTCTTTTCAATTCCTTGCTATTTACATTGCTTTCTCTCTTGCTTTCATCCCAATTCCCCATGCTCTCTCTCTCATAGCCAATGATTTTATATTTCATTGCAACTCCTAGGGAAGATGACCCGAGGTTTAAATACTCTCGGTTTATATTTGATTTAAATTTATTATTTGATCTTGAGAATTCATTGTTGGTTTGGACTATGCTACCAATGAATTTATGCTTATCTTTGATTGATTCCGAACCATACAAGAATTCTCCTATCAAATTTGGCGCCGTTGCCGGGGAGTTGCAATGGTGTAAAGTTAGTGGCTATTGTAAATATGTTAATATGTAAATAGCTTGCTTTTTGGTTGTCCTTTGTTAGGATTGGGATCCCCGAGGAAATTGCAAATTCTAGAATTGGTGGGAAAGTCAAGTACAAGCCACCATAGCAAGGGCTCTCCCAATTGTCTAACTTAAAGACATTAAATAAAAGTGCTTAGTGACATTGTTCTAACTCTTCTCTTTTTGTATATATTTTTACTTATTTGCTTTTTGTTATGCTTGGTTAGCATAGAATTAGTTTAATTTTGAGTTTAGATATGTTAATTTTGGTTTGGATCATGAATTTATGGGTTCTTGCATGTTTTGGTGTTTGATTTGATTGAACTAAGGCTTGGTACCTTAGATTTTGAAAGAAAAAATTTTTGCAAATCAGGGCATCTGTGCGTACGCACCCACCCTTGCGTGCGCACACAACCTCTATTTTCTGCGACCTGTGCGTGCGCACCGACCTATGCGCACGCACACGCATGATTTTGCCCTCTGTTCGTAGCGCCAGCATGCCTTGTGCGCGGGCATTCCCCTATTTTCTTCGCCCTGTGCGTACGCACGTACCTGTGCGTACGCACACTACCCTTTTTCGCACTCTTTGTGCGAGCACACAAGCTTGTGCGCCCGCACGCCAACTTGCTTCCCTTCTGATGGGAGCATTGGCACAGCCTGTGCGGGTGAACCCCTGCCCCTTTTCGCTCTTGTGCGTCCGCACGGACCTGTGTGCGCACGCACACATCATCCTTTCCAAAAAAAAAAAAAACTTCTTCTGTGCGTGCACACACCCCTGTGCGCACGCACACTTCTTACTCCCTCTTCTGCCTGGAGCGCTCGCATAGCGGGTGCGCTCGCACACCTTCCCCTTTCCTCATAGTGGCACGCCCCTGTTTTCTCACTATGCCTCTTTTCTTCTCTTTTTCTCTTCTCTCCTCTCTTCTTATTCTTCTTCTCTTTCACCCTATTTTCTACTTGTTCTTGTTCATTTTGTTTGCATTCCGTTTTTATTTTGGTAATTATATTGGCTTTAGTATAGTTGTTTGACAAATAAATAAGTTGCAAGTGTTTAACATTGATTGGGTTGCTTCTTGCTTGAATTTGGTTTCATGTTTGATAAATATGTGCACTGAGCATAAAAGCCTTGTTTAAATACCTAGATGAATTGTGAGTTTGATTCATATGTTGTAGCTACCATATGCATTAAACTTTATCCTTGTTTGGCATCTTGAATTGTGCACTTTCACTTTGGTGAATTGAGTTGAAATTACTTGTTCATCTTGATATTCATATCATATGGATCACATGTCCGGTACTTGTTTCTTTTTAATGCTTTGCATTTGTTGGAGTGACTTAACTTGATTGCTATCAAGTGTATCACTTTTTGTAACAAGTACCTATACCATGTGACTTTTTCCTTGTGTTTCATGATGAATAAGTATTTTTCTTTGCATTAATGGATCGGGTGTTGTTTATTGTGCTATTTTATATCACTCTTGAGCTTTCACTTGCACAATTTCAATATCCAATCTTTTTAATTTAATTCATTCTTGTTGCAATTGCCTAAGTTTGCTTGTGTTTGATTGATGCTCAATTATTGCTTGCTTCTTAGGCCATTTAGTTGAGGAACTCATGCTTACTTTTTCATTGTGTGGATGCCACGTTAGCCAGCCGTCGTGTGTATTCCATGCCACTATGAAAAATTCCTCAATTAGATGCTTATTTACTCTCTCCTTTACCCTTTTGTGCTACTTGCCCTATGAGTCCTAACTATACTTTGCTCTTCTTTTTGGGGATGAGACATAAAGGCAAGGAGCCGAGACAGGAGGAGGACACCGAGGAGGGAGATGCCGAGCATACATGGACTTGGCAATCTCCACAAAACACAAGCCCCCGCATCTGCCAACCGAAGGTGGAGCTCTTGAAAAACATTCTCCCTGGATTTTGTTTATGCACGGAGGACCGTGACCACCTGTTCCATTTCTGTAGTGGCAGAGGGGTTATTTCCTATATACAGAAGGTATGTCGGCATACATCCCTGCAGTGGTAGATGTGTTATTTTCTGCGTGCAGTGGACCCTGTGGTGGCAGAGGGGTTATTTCCTGTACACAGGGGTATAGCCAACAGGAAAGCCATATTCGGCTAGTAATGATGGGTTACGTCGGGAGCCGGAAGAAACCGACATATGAGCTCATTACCTGCACTAGGGCTAGACATGCATCATCCTTGTGTGTGCATTTGCATTTGATTGGGTTTGCTCATTGTACTTCCCTGTGATTGTGCTGTTTGCCTTGCCGTGACTTGTTTGTGTGTTGAATTGAGTTTCTTACTTATGCTAGTAGTCTGTAAATGTATAGAGATGATTAATAACTGTTTGTTATGACTGAGAATCAATTATGTGGTTGAAAGATACTTAATGTCACAAGTTTTATGATAGAGATCTGTTCTGGCTTTAGAAATTTAAAGAAAGTAATTATTTATCTAAAGTAAGATTTAAAAGTATTTCAAAGGGTTTGACAAAGATAGTTTATTAAGCAAAGTTAATTATTTGCATGTTAATCATTACTTTTACGGCATTTCCATTTCCTACTGAGAACGTGTGGTTTGTTCTCACCCCAAAATCTTCTACTCTTTCAGTGACACAGGTTCGAAGACACAGTTTGAAGCTGCGGGCGATTATAGAATTTTCTTATGAGTTAAGTTACTTTCATAGAGTTCCCTCGCCCTTATTGCTTAGAATTTTTATTTTATACAGAGGGATAGGATTTGTATCTAAATTTTATTTGAAATCTTTTGTATGACAGATATTATTATTAATAATTATGTGATTATTATTACTTTGAAATGTTTGATATATGATTTTCATAATCAAAAACAAAATTTTCTGGAATTTTCTATAAAATAGAAATGCGATATCGAACTAAAGGCTCAATATTAAATAGTTAATAAAGGAAATAGGTTAGTAACTCCTTACTTTTGGTACGATCATGACGTACTAGAAGTTGGGTCGTTACAAATGGTATCAGAGCAGTTCGTTCCTATTAGAGCCTTGGGAATGGACTGACTATGCTTCATTACATACTCTGAGTGTCTGTCATGCTTTGTGACTTGTTCTGATAATAAGAGTTTGAGTTTTATATGCATGACTGTCTGATGATTAACGCTGTTAGTCTACTGATGAGCGGATAATTTATACGCTTTTAGGCATTGTTTTTAGTATGTTTTTAGTATATTTTAATTAGTTTTTATTATATTTTTATTAGTTTTTAAATAAAAATCACTCTTCTGGACTTTACTATGAGTTTGTGTGTTTTTCTGTGATTTCAGGTATTTTCTGGCTAAAATTGAGGGACCTGAGCAAAAATCTGATTCAGAGGCTGAAAAAGGACTTCAGATGCTGTTGGATTCTTACCTCCCTGCACTCAAAGTAGATTTTCTGGAGCTACAGAAGCCCAATTTGGCGCGCTCTCAATTGCGTTGGAAAGTAGATATTCTGGGCTTTCCAGCAATATATAATAGTCCATACTTTGCCCGAGATTTGATGGCCCAAACAGGCGTTCGAAGTCAGCTCAAGAATTCTGGCGTTTAACTCCAAAACTGGCACAAAAGTTGGAGTTAAACGCCCAAACTGGCACAAAAGCTGGCGTTTAACTCCAAGAAAAGTCTCTACACATGGAAGCGTCAATGCTCAGTCCAAGCACACACCAAGTGGGCCCGGAAGAAGATTTCTGCATTAATTACATATTTCTGTAAACCCTAGGCTACTAGTTCTCTATAAATAGGACCTTTTGCTATTGTATTTACACACTTTCATTGACCTTTTCACGTTTGGGAGGCTGGCCATTGGGCCATGCCTAGACCTTTTGTTCTTATGTATTTTCAATGGTGGAGTTTCTACACACCATAGATTAAGGTGTGGAGCTCTGCTGTTCTTCATGAAGTAATACAAAGTACTATTGTTTTTCTATTCAACTCAAGTCTATTTCTTCTCCAAGATATTCATTCGTTCTTCAACTTGATGAATGTGATGATCCGTGACACTCATCATCATTCTGACCTATGAACATGTGCCTAACAACCACCTCTGTTCTACTAGCAATGGCTTGAATGCGTATCTCTTGGGTTTCTAATCTAAGATTGGAACCTTCGTCGTATAGGCTAGAATTATTGGCAGCCATTCCTGAGATCCGAAACGTCTAAACCTTGTCTGTGGTATTCTGAGTAGGATCTGGGAAAGGACGGCTTTGACGAGCTTCAAACTCGCAATTGTTGGGCGTGTGACAGACGCAAAAGGATCAATGGATCCAATTCCAGCATGATCGAGAACCGACAGATGATTAGCCGTGCAATGACAGCGCATTTGGAACTTTTTCACTAAGAGGACGGGAAGTAGCCATTGACAACGGTGAAGCCCAACATAAAGCTTGCCATGGAAAGGAATATAAATGATTGGAAGAAGGCAATAGGAAAGCAGAGGTTCAGGGGGAACAAAGCATCTTCATACGCTTATCTGAAATTCCAGCCAAAGAATTACATAAGTATCTCTATCTTTATTTTATGTTTTATTTATCTTTCTCCATCACCATCTGAATTCGCCTGACTGAGATTTACAAGGTGACCATAGCTTGCTTCAAGCCGACAATCTCCGTGGGATCAACCCTTACTCACGTAAGGTATTACTTGGACGACCCAATGCACTTGCTGGTTAGTTGTGCGGAATTGTGACAAAGTGTGATTCACGTTTGAGAGCTCCAAGTCTTTGGCGCCATTGTTGATGATCATAATTTCGTGAAACAAGTTTTTGGCGCCGTTGCCGGGGATTGTTCGAGTTTGGACAACTGACGGTTCATCTTGTTGCTTAGATTAGGTACTTTTCAGAATTTTTAAGAATGAATTCTAGAGTTTCAAGGTGATGTTCTTATCATCATAAAAGCTGATTGATTCTCATCAATTTAGCTGTTGAATGTAATGTCCTGCTGATGAGTCTAGTGTCAATTTTTAAGTTTGGTGTCAATTGCATTCTTCTTGCATTTTTAGAAAATATGCAATATGTTCTTCATTAATCTTCAAGTTGTTCTTGATGATTTCATTGCTTTGATCTTTAAATTCTCTTGTTTTGTGTGCTTTATTGTTTCTCATATGCATTCTCAATTTGTTAGTGTCTCCTATATGAAAATTTTTAAGTTTGGTGTCCTGCATGCATTGTTTATTTGATCTTAGTTGCATTTTTTTTTGTTATTTCACATCATTAAAAATTCAAAAATATTTTCAAAACTGTGTCTTTTCAAGTCAATAATACAGAGAATTGAAGATTCAGAACATTCAGCAGAGGAATCAAACAGAAAAAGATGGGTGTTCAAAACGCCCAGTGAAGAAGGAAAACTGGCATTTAAACGCCAGCCAGGGTACCTGGCTGGGCGTTTAACGCCCAAAAGGGTAGCATTTTGGGCGTTAAATGCCAGAATGGATGCCATTCTGAGCGTTTAACGCCAGAAGGACACTAGAGGGAAGATTTTGTTTTTAATTCAAATTTTTTTCAAATCTTCATAATTTTTCAAAATCAAATCTTTTTCAAATCATATCTTTTCAATCATATCTCTTCAAAATCAATTTCTTTCCATTTTTTTAATTTTTGAAAATCCTTATTATAATTAAAGATTTACTTCAAAATCTTCAAGTTGTTACTTGCCTATTAAGAAAGGATCAAAAGTTTTAATTCTAGAATCATATCTTCTAATTTCTTGTTAGTCAAGTAATCAACTTTAATTTTAAAACTTTCTCTTTTTAATTTGATCTTCAATCATATCGTCTCAATCATATCTTCTCAATCACATCTTTTTCAAAATTAACTCCCAATCATATCTTTTTTATTTCTAATTTCAAAATCTTTTTCAAAAATCACTTAATTTCTTTCCCAATCTTAATTTTCGAAAATTTCAATCAAATTTTCAAAATTTCTTTTTATTATTTCAAAATCTTTTTAATTTATTTTCGAAAATTCTTCCCCTCTTCTCACATCCTTCTATTTAAGGGACTAACACTCCTCCTCAAGGTGCAATTCGAACTCTATCCTTCTTTATGTGTTCGAATTCTCTTTTATCTACCTCATCCTTCTATTCTTCTTTTCCTCTGACACCTCAAGGAATCTCTATACTGTGACATAGAGGATTCCCTACTTTCTTGTTCTCTTCTCTTTCATATGAGCAGGAACAAAGATAAAGGCATACTTGTTCAAGCTGATCCTGAACCTGAAAGGACCTTGAAGAGAAAGCTAAGAGAAGCTAAAGCACAATTCTCTCTAGACGACCTAACAGAGCTTTTCAAAGAAGAAGAAACCATGGCAGCCGAAAATAACAATGCCAACAATGCAAGAAAGGTGCTTGGTGACTTTACTGCACCTACTCCCGACTTCTATGGGAGAAGCATTTCAATCCCTGCCATTGGAGCAAACAACTTTGAGCTTAAGCCTCAATTAGTTTCTCTAATGCAACAGAATTGCAAGTTTCATGGACTTCCATTGGAAGATCCTCATCAGTTCTTAGCTGAATTCTTGCAAATCTGTGACACTGTCAAGACCAATGGGGTTGACCCTGAAGTCTACAGACTTATGCTTTTCCCTTTTGCTGTAAGAGACAGAGCTAGGACATGGTTGGATTCACAACCTAAAGAAAGCCTGAACTCTTGGAAAAAGCTAGTCAATGCCTTCTTGGCAAAGTTCTTTCCACCTCAAAAATTGAGCAAGCTTAGAGTGGAAGTCCAAACCTTTGATGGGATATTTTCGTAGAGAAACGAATTTCTCCAAAACACCCAAATCTAACCAGCAAGTGCACCGGGTCGCATCAAGTAATAATAACTCACGGGGGTGAGGTCGATCCCACAGGGATTGAAGGATTGAGCAATTTTAGTTTAGTGGTTGATTTAGTCAAGCGAATCAAGAATTGGTTGAGAGATTTGTGATTT
>NC_029789.2:90892098-90895553 GCF_000816755.2 Arachis ipaensis
TGCTGGGCAAGAACAAGGAAGAAGAGAGATCAATTCTCCTCCCAAATTCTCTTGAATTAAACAAAAATGCTAAGAAAAATAAAAGTGAGCTCTAAGCCAAACCGAAAAGAAAGCTATTCTGAAAAACTAAAAGGGAAGCTCCCTTAAAACTTAAATTCAAATCTATTTATACACTTTCTTCAAATGGTCTTCAAGCCTTCAATTGGGCTTTTGCTCTTGGTGGAATTGGGTTGAGAGAGGCCTTGGTTGATTGCTCTTGGAGTTTGGAGAAGAACCGAATTGAACCGGGTTGGAATCATGAAAGCTTGAGTAAAAGTTGGAGTAAAAGTTAGGGGTCTAACTTTTGCTCCAACTTTTCACATCAGCACCCTTGTTTTGCTGATACCAACGTTGGGGCAAAAGTTAGGGGTCTAACTTTTGCTCCAACGTTGGCCTCCCCTTGGTTATTCATGGCGCCAACGTTAGCCAAAAAATTAGGGGTCTAACTTTTGCTCCAGCTTTTACTTCCTGGTTCATAATTAATCCAAAAGTTGGAGCTAAAGTTTGAGGCAAACTTTTGCTCAAACTTTTTGTTCTCTCTTCCTCCTAGCCTTTCCTTCTTCCATCAACCTTTCTCCAAGATTTCTTCACCTATCATTAATCAACCAAACACATCAAAGCTATGCTCAAAATCATGAGATATTCATTCTTTCATAATATGTGACAATTATAGCACAAAACCTCATGAAATAGCATGAATTCATACATGGTTGATTAAATCAAAGGAAACATGAAAATCTACCCAATTGGCTTGCTTTTGGCTCAAGTAAGTGCATAATTCTATTGAAAACAAAAGAAAAAGGCTAGTGAAACTAGGCTAAGATGACTTGTCATCACAACACCAAACTTAAAGCTTGCTTGTCCCCAAGCAAGAAATGATTTATTGAGAAGAAAGAATGAAATGGAAGAGGATGTTCATGCTAGTAGAGTGTTATTGGTAGTTCATGGGGTTTTATGTGGATATGTACACACTCTCCTCTTATTGATTCTTAAGCTTAGAAAGTCTCCTTCAAGCTTCAAGTAACATACTGCTGTGACCTCTCATTGTTCCTTTATCCTTGGCTATTATTTTGTTCATAAGCTTTGTTTGAGTGTCATGTGTAGCAAGTTCATTTCCTTTTCTTTATACTTGACACATTATTCACTATAGACACTTGGCTCACATTCCTTCTTAGAACATTGATGCCCAGCACCTCTTTGGGCTACTAAATGCCTTGTAGTTAGGTTGCTCTTGATAGTGGACTTTCAGCTGATGATCCCGTGTTAGTTAACCCAAGTCATCAAGTGTTGATGCACTCCAAAGAGCTTAATAACCCAAGCAGATCCTAATACAAAGACACCACAGGCATATATTCTAAGGTTCAAGCTATTGGTGTCCAGCTTTGTTTCTTTTTGTTTTTCTTTTGTTCTGCCACTTTTTGGCTATTTATTTTTCTCCCCTTGTTTTTATTTCTTTTTGTTTTTCTTTCTAACCAAGGATTTTTATTCGATTGAGATTCATAGACAGTAGCTACTTTCTACTTAAGAGGAGACATCCTAGTGTTCTTATTCATTAAAGGTGAGCTACTATACAATCACACATATACCACCACTTACTTTTATTTTACTTCTATCTAACAGAGAACTATTTCACTTCACATTCAAACATTTCTTTTATTGAATTGAAAATGCAGGGGACAAAGCATGCTTTTTGTTAAGTGAAAGTAAACACACAAGCACACACATAGACTAGCTTACTTATTCTAAGAGAAACAAACATAATGCAAAGACTATTAAACTAACAGTTACTGTTAAGATGGGCATATTCACACTTCCAATTTAGAGCAATTCAATGCTAATGGAGTTAAGTGACAATACAACCTCTTGGTGGCTTCTGCTTCTTTCTCTCAACTAATGGTGTGTAGTCCTCCCAAGAGAGTGATTGAATTCCTGCAGTGTTAATGGAAGTTGCTTGTTTCTCAAGCCCTTAGATGACTGGTTAGTGTGCAAGACTTTCTTGTAGGCGTTTGAACTTACTTTGGTGTGTGAACACCAAACTTAGTCCCTTGCCATGTTTCTTATGCATTAAAATAACCATATGTGAAAGCCTAAGTCTTTGCTAAAGGTAATAAAACTAAAAACTAGAAACAGACAATGATTAAATGATTTATCAGATTGCTTGGAGCTAGTAATCCCTTTGTGCAGAAGGTGAGAATGTGCTTTTAAATGAGATTTTGGTGGAACAACAAACTTAGAATCCTTGATTCTCCCTTAAATTGTTTTGGTGTGAAACACCAAACTTAGCTCCTTGCAATACATACCAATCATTTAACCTTTTTATTGAAATAGCTATGAAAGGAAAATTACCTCAGGTTGGGTTGCCTCCCAACAAGCGCTTCTTTATTGTCATTAGCTTGACATTGGGGCTTTCCTTTTATGGTGGTTGATGATTGTAGTGCCTCAACTTGTCTCCCCTGACTGTGATTCTCTTCTTTGTTCTCTGGTGCTCAATTTCAGCATGTTCTAATGAGAGTATCTTGCTGACAATGTAGTAATCATCAGTCTGTTGGCTGGATCCTAGTTGTTGATAAATCACTTGCACTTTATCACTTTTGGAAAGCCCCTCTGTTGGAATCTTCCTATTCTTCCAACCCCTTTTTGTTTTATTTCTGCGTTTCATCCTTTCTTTCGTTGACCTTTCTTTTCTGGCCGTAGGCTTACCTTGGGGATCTTTCATCCTTTCAGTGGCTAATACTCCAATATTCTCTTGGACTTCTTCATCAGTTTGCACAATCTTTTCCCTTGGGATGTTGTTGTGAATCGCCTTGTTGCTTTCTTCCTTTAACTGTGATTCTTCCTTGTCAAGTTCCATATAGTTTTTCTTCTCATTACCAAACTGTGCTTCTGGTAACACCTTCAGAGTGACACTCTTATCATGCATTCTAAGAGTTAATTCTCCTTCCTCTATGTCTATAATAGCTCTAGCAGTGGCCAAGAATGGCCTTCCCAAAATAATAGAGTCACCATCATCCCCTTCTGAATCTAGAACCACAAAATCTGCAGGGTATATGAAATTGTCCACCTTGACCAGAAGGTTTTCAATCATACCCCTGGGGTATACTGTTGACTTATCTACTAGCTCTAGAGATATCTGGACTAGTTTAACTTCCTCTATATGCAGATTTTTTACCAAGGAGGATGGTATTAAGTTGATACTTGCTCCTAGATCGCACATTGCTTTAGTGATGGTTAATTCCCCAATGGTGCAAGGTAGCAAAAAGCTCCCTGGATCTTCAAGCTTAGGGGGAAACCCTTTTTGAATCAAAGCCCTGCATTCCTCAGTGAGCAGTATGGTTTCCTTCTCATCCCAACTTCTTTTCTTGTTGATAAGCTCCTTCAAAAACTTGACATACAGAGGCATTTGCTCAAGTGCTTCA
>NC_029789.2:90895958-90901723 GCF_000816755.2 Arachis ipaensis
GTTAACTGCTGCAACTTGGAGACTATCAATCCTCTTGGCCATTTGTTCAAATTGTTGTTGAATTTGCTGCTGCATCATCTTGTTTTGAGCCAAGATTGAGTCCACTCCTTCTAGCTCCATTACTCCTCTTCTTTGTGATGGTTGGCGGTTTCTTTGATGAGCAAAGAAATATTGGTTGGTAGCCACCATATCAATGAGATTTGGAGCTTCCTCTGCAGTTTTCATGAGTTGCAAGGAACCTCCAGCTGAATGATCCAAAGCTTCTTGAGATTTCAATGTTAAGCCCTCAGAAATTCTGCAGCTTATCCCACTCAGTGAACATTTCAGGAGGACATTTCCTGATTAGAGCCTTGTATCTCTCCCATGCCTCATGGATGGGTTCAGCCTCCATTTGTGTAAATGTTTGTACCTCAGTCTTCAACCTTATGATCCTTTGAGGTGGGTAAAATTTGGCAAGGAACATGGTTACCAGATCATCCCAATTGTTGATGCTATCTCTTGGAAAGGATTCCAACCATTGAGTGGCCTTGTCTCTGAGAGAAAATGGGAATAGCAATAGCTTGTAGCTGTCAGGAGGCACACCATTAGTTTTAACAGTGTTACAAATCCTCAAGAAGGTGGATAGGTGTTGGTTCGGATCTTCAAGTGGTCCTCCACCAAAAGAGCAATTGTTTTGAACCAAAGTGATGAGTTGTGGCTTTAGTTCAAAATTATTTGCATTGACATTTGGAGTTAAGATGCTACTTCCACAATGTCTAGGATTTGCAAAAGTATAGGAAGCTAAAACTCTCCTCTGGGGTGGATTGTTATTGTTGTTGTCTGCTCTACCTGGTGGATTGGTTGAATGTTTCTCCATATCTTGGAATTCTTCTTCTGATTCCTCTTCTCCAACAATATTTTCCCTCTTTCAGCTCTTCTTAACCTTCTAAGAGTTCTTTCGTCTTGTTCATGAAAGATGGGTGTATTTCTTCTTGTACCTGACATACAAGCAGAACATAAGAAACACACAAACCAGTGGCACTTCAATCTATTGCTAGAATGAAGTTTTAGTTAACTTAAGCAAATATTCAAACAGTTAGTGGGTTAATTGAAAATTAAAGGACAGAAAAGAAAAAGTCCTTAATCTAGATTACCACCTGATGACAAGTCATCTTAGCCTAGTTTCACTAGCCTTTTTCTTTTGTTTTCAATTGAATTATGCACTTTCTTGAGCCAAAAGCAAGCCAATTGGGTAGATTTTCATGTTTCCTTTGATTTAATCAACCATGTATGAATTCATGCTATTTCATGAGGTTTTATGCTATAATTGTCATATATTATGAAAGAATGAATCTCTCATGATTTTGAGCATAGCTTTGATGTGTTTGGTTGATTAATGATAGGTGAAGAAAGCTTGGAGAAAGGTTGATGGAAGAAGGAAGGGCTAGGAGGAAGAGAGAACAAAAAGTTTGAGCAAAAGTTTGCCTCAAACTTTAGCTCAAACTTTTGGATTAATTATGAACCAGGAAGTAAAAGCTAGAGCAAAAGTTAGACCCCTAACTTTTTGGCTAACTTTTGGGCAAAAGCTGGAGCAAAAGTTAGACCCCTAACTTTTTGGCTAACTTTTGGCATGAAAAACACTCCCTGTATGCACAAAAAGTTTGCGCCAACGTTAGCCCCTAACTTTTTGGCTAACGTTGGCGCATGAAAATTACTCCCTGGACTAGCAAAAGTTTGCGCCAACGTTAGCCCCTAACTTTTTGGCTAACGTTGGCGCCATGAATAACCAAGGGGAGGCCAACGTTGGAGCAAAAGTTAGACCCCTAACTTTTGCCCCAACGTTGGTATCAGCAAAACAAGGGTGCTGATGTGAAAAGTTGGAGCAAAAGTTAGACCCCTAACTTTTACTCCAACTTTTACTCAAGCTTTCATGATTCCAACCCGGTTTAATTCGGTTCTTCTCCAAACTCCAAGAGCAATCAACCAAGGCCTCTCTCAACCCAATTCCACGAAAAGCAAAAGCCCAATTGAAGGCTTGAAGACCATTTGAAGAAAGTGTATAAATAGATTTGAATTTAAGTTTCAAGGGAGCTTCCCTTTTAGTTTTTCAGAATAGCTTTCTTTTCGGTTTGGCTTAGAGCTCACTTTTATTTTTCTTAGCATTGTTGTTTAATTCAAGAGAATTTGGGAGGAGAATTGATCTCTCTTCTTCCTTGTTCTTGCCCAGCACTCTTTATTTTTCTTGTCTTGGATTTCGGGTGGAGAGTTGAAGAAATTCTGTTTCAATCTCACCTTGGGATCTTGTTTAATTTTCTGCTTAATTGAATTTCAGTTTCGGTTACTTGCTTCTTCATCTACTTTCTTTGCAATCTACATTTCCTTTGCAATTGTTCTTGTTGGATCTAGGAAGGCATTGAGATCTAGACTTGGTTTTCTAGTCTCTTGGGTCCTGAGATCCGGATTTCCCATTTCCCATTCCCTGTTTACTGTTTTCATGCTTATTTACATTTCTGTTTTAAGATCCGGTTTGATTCAAGACATCCTTTACTTCTCTGTTTGTTGCAATTTACTTTTCCTTGTTTAATTCCTACAAATCCAACTCCCAATTCCCTTTACAATTCAAGCCATTTACATTTCTTGCACTTTATGATTCTGCAATTTACATTTCTTGCGTTCTAAGTTTCTGCCATTTAATTTCTTGCTCTTTAAGATTCAGCACTTTAAATTCCAGTTCTCTTTAATTTCATGCAATTCATCAATTTCCTTTACTTTCTATGCAATTTAAATTCTACAAATCACAAATCTCTCAACCAATTCTTGATTCGCTTGACTAAATTAACCACTAAACTAAAATTGCTCAATCCTTCAATCCCTGTGGGATCGACCTCACCCCCGTGAGTTATTATTACTTGATGCGACCCGGTGCACTTGCCTAAGAAGAGCAGTAGATTACTTCTCAGATGGCCTACTCAAGGCAACAGCAACCATCCAAGGAACTGCAGAGTTCAGTGACAAAAGATCCAATAACCAACACTCATTTGAGACGCCATGGAATGCAATTTCAGAAAAGGAAGTAATGAATCTTGAAGGAGTGAGAGCAATCATGAATCAAAACAGACAGCTATACCAGCAAACTCAGCAGCAATTGGAATCAATAGCTAGACAAATTGATTCTCTACATTCTGCCACAGTGAATGCACAATTTCCACCATGGAAACCACATTCTTATCTAAGAATGAGGGAATCTCAGCATCAGGAACAAAGGGACTTCAACTATAACAACCCCAACTTCCCAAACCTGCAAAAACACCACCATACCAACAAAAATCACTACACACCACCCCAATATACACACCTCCAGCCCTGCCCTACCTCACCACCCGCCCAAAATGACTTACATCAATCACCACAATTAACACAGCCACAACCAATCCTAAACTTCCAAAGACTCTATGTTCTAGAAATGATGATGGAAAGGTTTATGAAAATTCAAGAAATGACAATAATAGAGCAGGAGGATATAAGGAAAAACCAAGAGGCATATCTCAAGAGAATTGAAAGGCACATGGAACAACTGGTTCAAAACCTTGCTAAACTGGGCGAGAAAGAGGGAAATATGTCCCTAAGAGCCACTGAAGATGACTTAAAGAACAGTGAAAAAGCTGCTGGGTTGAAAGGAAAAGCAGTTATGGAAAATAGTGAGAAGGCTACGGGAAAATAAACAACTATCAAGGAGAAGCCTACGGTGAGAGGAAGAAACCAAAGGCAACAGAAACCTCAACTTCCATGATCAGAGGATGAAGGATGTCAAGCTAGTGACAATAAAAGAGCGCTTGTTGGGAGGCAACCCAACCGGAGGTAGTTTTCTGTTCATAACTATTTTAATAAAAAGGTTAATTAGTTTTATCTATAATGCAAGAAGCTAAGTTTGGTGTTGCACGCCAAAACAATCTAAAGGAGAATGAAGGATTCTAAGTTTGGTGTTCCACCAAAATCCCATCATAAAACACATTCCCACTTTCTGCATAATGCTGGCTTCAAGCATGTTGGATGAACTAGTTAACTATTCTGCTGTTTCCTAGTTTTCAGTTTTATTGCTTTTGAAAAAGAAAAAAAAAAGAAAAAGAGTTTCACACATGGTTAATTCAATGCATGAGAACCATTGGCAAGGTACTAAGTTTGGTGTTCTCATACCAAAGTAAGTTCAAAAGCCCACAAATAAATCATGCAAGCTAACCATTTCTTCTTTCAAGTGCTTGGGGAACAAGCAACTTTCAATATCATTGCAGAGCATCATACAAGCTTTTGGAAGGATTAAGCATCATCTATCAAAAGGAAGAGAGAGGAATGTAAAGATCGGCAATGATGATAAGGAAGAGAAAAGCAAGCGAACTCCAAAAGGTTGTATTGTTTAGTGATTATTTTGTATCAGATGCTGCTATTCAAAGAGTTGTTAGCCAAGTAAATGCTTGTGGTTGAGCTGTGTCAAGGAAAGAGGCTTGAGCAAGTAAATCCTTAGGGGTGCTTTAACACCTAATACCTTAAAACCAACTGGTTTAGGAGTATTGATTGAAAGCTTATCTAAAGAGCCGCTTTGAGACATGACACTTAGAGTCAAGGCCAAAGCACAGAAACTATAAGCTGCTTCAAGGTGACTACATATAAAGAGATCTCCATGATACCATTTGGATGAAAATCCTAAGACCTAAGACTCCCAATATGTGAGGACTAGTGAGCACTGAAGCCCTTGCATGAGCATATGATTTAGAGTTCACCCCACTGATACTTAATCACTTCACTCACAGGACCTTACAATTTTTTTCTTCTTCTTCAATCCATCTTAATTGAAAGAACCTTTGAGCAAAATTCATTTCTTGCTTGGGGACAAGCAAGCTTTAAGTTTGGTGTTGTGATGACAAGTCATCTTAGCCTAGTTTCACTAGCCTTTTTCTTTTGTTTTCAATTGAATTATGCACTTTCTTGAGCCAAATGCAAGCCAATTGGGTAGATTTTCATGTTTCCTTTGATTTAATCAACCATGTATGAATTCATGCTATTTCATGAGTTTTTATGCTATAATTGTCATATATTATGAAAGAATGAATATCTCATGATTTTGAGCATAGCTTTAATGTGTTTGGTTGATTAATGATAGGTGAAGAAAGCTTGGAGAAAGGTTGATGGAAGAAGGAAGGGCTAGGAGGAAGAGAGAACAAAAAGTTTGAGCAAAAGTTTGCCTCAAACTTTAGCTCAAACTTTTGAATTAATTATGAACCAGGAAGTAAAAGCTGGAGCAAAAGTTAGACCCCTAACTTTTTGGCTAACTTTTGGGCAAAAGCTGGAGCAAAAGTTAGACCCCTAACTTTTTGGCTACTTTTGGGCAAAAGTAGCCCCTAACTTTGTGGCTAACGTTGGCATGAGAAATTACTCCCTGGACTAGCAAAAGTTTGTGCCAACGTTAGCCCCTAACTTTTTGGCTAACGTTGGCGCCATGAATAACCAAGGGGAGGCCAACGTTGGAGCAAAAGTTAGAGTTTTAAGGGAGCTTCCCTTTTAGTTTTTCAGAATAGCTTTCTTTTCGGTTTGGCTTAGAGCTCACTTTTATTTTTCTTAGTATTGTTGTTTAATTCAAGAGAATTTGGGAGGAGAATTGATCTTTCTTCTTCCTTGTTCTTGCCCAGCACTCTTTATTTTTCTTGTCTTGAATTTTGGGTGGAGAGTTGAAGAAATTCTGTTTCAATCTCACCTTGGGATCTTGTTTAATTTTCTGCTTAATTGAATTTCAG
>NC_029789.2:90901813-90910341 GCF_000816755.2 Arachis ipaensis
AGAGGCCTTGGTTGATTGCTCTTGGAGTTTGGAGAAGAACCGAATTGAACCGGGTTGGAAACATGAAAGCTTAAGTAAAAGTTGGAGTAAAAGTTAGGGGTCTAACTTTTGCTCCAACTTTTCACATCAGCACCCTTGTTTTGCTGATACCAACGTTGGGGCAAAAGTTAGGGGTCTAACTTTTGCTCCAACGTTGGCCTCCCCTTGGTTATTCATGGCGCCAACGTTAGCCAAAAAGTTAGGGGTCTAACTTTTGCTCCAGCTTTTACTTCCTGGTTCATAATTAATCCAAAAGTTTGAGCTAAAGTTTGAGGCAAACTTTTGCTCAAACTTTTTGTTCTCTCTTCCTCCTAGCCCTTCCTTCTTCCATCAACCTTTCTCCAAGCTTTCTTCACCTATCATTAATCAACCAAACACATCAAAGCTATGCTCAAAATCATGAGATATTCATTCTTTCATAATATGTGACAATTATAGCACAAAACCTCATGAAATAGCATGAATTCATACATGGTTGATTAAATCAAAGGAAACATGAAAGTCTACCCAATTGGCTTGCTTTTGGCTCAAGTAAGTGCATAATTCTATTGAAAACAAAAGAAAAAGGCTAGTGAAACTAGGCTAAGATGACTTGTCATCAACCTTCAGACAAAAGGAAGGAGAATCCCTCTATGAAGCTTGGGAAAGATACAAGCAATTGATCAGAAGATGTCCTTCTGACGTGCTTTCTGAATGGAGCATCATAGGTATTTTCTATGATGGTCTGTCTGAACTATCCAAGATGTCATTGCATAGCTCTGCTGGAGGATCTCTTCATCTGAAGAAGACGCCTACAGAAGCTTAGGAACTCATTGAAATGGTTGCAAATAACCAATTCATGTACACTTCTGAAAGGAATCCTGTGAATAATGGGATAGCTCAGAAGAAAGGAGTTCTTGAGATTGATAGTCTGAATGCCATATTGGCTCAGAATAAAATATTGACTCAGCAAGTCAATATGATTTCTCAGAGTCTGTCTGGAATGCAAGCATCAACAGGCAGTACTAAGGAAGCTTCCTCTGAAGAAGAAGCTTATGATCCTGAGAACCCAGCAATGGAAGAGGTAAATTACATGGGAGAACCCTATGGAAACACCTATAATCCTTCATGGAGAAATCATCCAAATCTCTCATGGAAGGATCAACAGAGACCTCAACAAGGTTTCAACAACAATAATGGTGGAAGAAACAGGTTTAACAATAGCAAGCCTTTTCCATCATCTTCTTAGCAACAGACAGAGAATTCTAAGCAAAGCCACTCTGACTTAGCAGCCATTGTCTCTGATCTAATCAAAACCACTCAAAGTTTCATGATTAAAACAAGGTCCTCCATTAGAAATTTGGAGGCACAAGTGGGTCAGCTGAGTAAGAAAATTACTGAGCTCCCTTCCAGTACTCTCCCAAGCAATACAGAAGAGAATCCAAAGAGAGAGTGCAAGGCCATAAACACGTCTCACATGGCCGAACCTGGAAAGGAGGAAGAGGCAGTAATCTCCACTGAGGAAGACCTCAATAGACGCCCACTAGCCTCCAAGGAGTTCCCTAATGAGGAACCATGGGAATCTGAGGCTCACACTGAGACCATAGAGATTCCATTGAATTTACTTCTACCATTCATGAGCTCTGATGAGTATTCTTCCTCTGAAGAGGATGAAGATGTTACTGAAGAGCAAGTTGCTAAGTACCTTGGAGCAATCATGAAGCTAAATGCCAAGTTGTTTGGTAATGAGACTTGGGAGGATGAACCTCCATTGCTCATCAAAGAACTAGATGACTTGACTAGGCAGAAATTACCGCTGAAGAGACAAGACCCTAGAAAATTCTCCATCCCTTGTACCATAGGCACCATGACCTTTGAGAAGGCTCTGTGTGACCTAGGGTCAAGTATAAACCTCATGCTTCTCTCTATAATGGAGAAGCTAGGGATCATTGAGGTACTAGCTGCAAGAATCTCACTGGAGATGGCAGACAATTCAAAGAAACTGGCTTATGGACTTGTAGAGGATGTCTTGGTAAAGGTTGAAGACCATTACATCCCTGCTGATTTTATAATCTTAGAGACTGGGAAATGTATAGATGAATCCATCATCCTTGGCAGACCCTTCCTAGCCACAGCAAAAGCTGTGATTGATGTTGACAGAGGAGAATTGATTATTCAAGTGAATGGAGACTCCCTTGTGTTTAAAGCTCATAAAGATCCCTCTGTCACCATGGAGAGGAAGCATGAAGAGCTTCTCTCAATACAGAGTCAAACAGAGCCCCCACAGTCAAACTCCAAGTTTGGTGTTGGGAGGCCACAACCAAACTTTAAGTTTGGTGTTGAACCCCCACATTCAAACTCAAAGTTTGGTGTTGGGAGGTTCCAACATTGCTCTGAATATCTGTAAAGCTCCATGAGAGCCACTGTCAAGCTATTGATATTAAAGAAGCGCTTGTTGGGAGGCAAACCAATTTTTACTTATCTATGTTAAATTTCTATTTTCTTTTGTTATTTTATATTTTCTGTAGGTTGATGATCATGTGAAGTCACAAAAACAATTGAAAAAGCAAAAACAGAAGGAAAAACAGAATGAAAAATAGAACACCTTGGAGGAGAAACTTACTGGCGTTTAAACGCCAGTAAGGGTAGCAGAATGGGCGTTAAACGCCCAGTCTGGCACCATTCTGGGCGTTTAACGCCAGAAATAGGCACCAGACTGGCGTTTAACGCCAGGAATGGGCAAGAAGCTGGCGTTAAACGCCAGAAATGGGCAGCAGCCTGGCGTTTAACGCCAGAATTGGCAGCAAGGGGCGTTTTTGCACGCCACATAGTGCAGGGATGAGAAATCCTTGACACCTCTGGATTTATAGACCCCACAGGATCCCCACCTACCCCACCTCTCTCTCTCTTCTTCACCCATTCACCAACCACCTCAATACCTCTTCCCCAAAAACCCCACCTACCTCACCATTCAAATTCAAACCACTTTCCCACACAAACCCACCCATAATGGCCGAACCATACCCCCCTCTCCACTCCTATATAAACCCATCTTCACTCTTTCATTTTCACACAACATACACACTACCCATCCCCCTTGGCCGAAACACAAAGCCCCCTCCATCTCCTCTATTTCTTCTTCTTCTACTCTCTTCTTTCTTCTTTTGCTCGAGGACGAGCAACCTTCTAAGTTTGGTGTGGTAAAAGGTAAATCTTTTTGTTTTTCCATAACTATTTATGGCACCAAAGGCCAGAGAAACCTCTAGAAAGAGGAAAGGGAAGGCAAAAGCTTCCACCTCCGAGTCATGGGAGATGGAGAGATTCCTCTCAAGGGTGCATCAAGACCACTTCTATGAAGTTGTGGCCAAGAAGAAGGTGATCCCCGAGGTCCCTTTTAAGCTCAAAAAGGGTGAATATCCGGAGATCCGACATGAGATCCGAATAAGAGGTTGGGAAGTTCTCGCCAACCCCATTCAACAAGTCGAAATCTTAATGGTTCAAGAGTTCTATGCCAATGCATGGATCACCAAGAACCATGATCAAAGTGTGAACCTGGACCCTAAGAATTGGCTTACAATGGTCCGAGGGAAATACTTAGACTTTAGTCCGGAAAATGTAAGGTTGGCATTCAACTTGCCCATGATGTAAGGAGATGCACACCCATACACTAGAAGGATCAACTTTGATCAAAGGTTGGACCAAGTTCTCATGGACATATGTGAAGAGGGCGCTCAATGGAAGAGAGATTCAAGAGGGAAGCCGGTTCAACTAAGAAGGCATGACCTCAAGCCCGTGGCTAGGTGATGGTTGGAGTTCATCCAACGCTCAATCATTCCTACTAGCAACCGATCTGAAGTTACTATAGACCGGGCTATCATGATTCATAGCATCATGATTAGAGAGGAAGTAGAAGTTCATGAGGTTATATCCCAAGAACTCTACAAGGTGGCGGACAAGTCCTCCACTGTGGCAAGGTTAGCCTTCCCTCATCTCATTTGTCACCTCTGCAATTCAGCTGGAATTGACATAGAGGAAGACATCCTCATTGATGAGGACAAGCCCATCACTAAGAAAAGGATGGAGCAAGTGAGAGAACCTCACCAAGAGCATGAGGAAATCAACACCTCAAGGGATGCATTTTCCTCCACAAAACTATTGGGAGCAAATCAACACCTCCCTAGGAGAATTAAGTTCCAACATGGGACAACTAAGGGTGGAGCACCAAGAGCATTCCATCCTCCTCCATAAAATTAGAGAAGACCAAAGAACCATGAGAGAGGAGCAACAAAGGCAAAGAAGAGACATTGAGGAGCTCAAGCACTCCATAAGATCTTCAAGAGGAAGAACAAGCCGCCATCACTAAGGTGGACCCGTTCTTTAATTTTCTTGTTCTTTATTTTCCTGTTTTTCGAATCTTTATGCTTATGTTATTTATGTTTGTGTCTTTATTACATGATCATTAGTGTCTAAGTGTCTATGCTTTAAAGCTATGAAAATGAATCCATCACCTTTCTTAAATGAAAAATGTTTTTAATTGAAAAAGAAAAGGAAGTGCATGAATTTCAAATTTTAAAATAGTTTAATTATTTTGATGTGGTGGCAATACTATTGTTTTTCTGAATGAATGCTTGAACAGTGCATATTTTTGAATTTGATTGTTTATGAATGTTAAAATTGTTGGCTCTTGAAAGAATGATGGGAAAAGGAGAAATGTTATCTGATGATCTGAAAAATCATAAAATTGATTCTTGAAGCAAGAAAAAGCAGTGAAAAGCTTGCAGAAAAAAAAAGAGGCAAAAAAAAGAGAGAAAAAAAAGAAAGAAAAAGAAAAGCAAGCGGAAAAAGCCAATACCCCTTTAAACCAAAAGGCAAGGGTGATAAAAAGGATCCAAGGCTTTGAGCATCAGTGGATAGGAGGCCCATAGGAATAAAATCCTGGCCTAAGTGGCTAAACCAAGCTGTCCCTAAACCATGTGCTTGTGGCGTGAAGGTGTCAAGTGAAAACTTGAGACTGAGCGGTTAAAGTCGTGGTCCAAAGCAAAAAGAGTGTGCTTAAGAGCTTTGGACACCTCTAATTGGGGACTCTAGCAAAGCTGAGTCACAATCTGAAAAGGTTCACCCAGTTATGTGTCTGTGGCATTTATGTATCCGGTGGTAATACTGGAAAACAAAGTGCTTAGGGCCACGGCCAAGACTCATAAAGTAGCTGTGTTCAAGAATCAATATACTTAACTAGGAGAATCAATAACACTATCTGGATTCTGAGTTCCTATAGATGCCAATCATTCTGAACTTCAACGGATAAAGTGAGATGCCAAAACTGTTCAGAAGCAAAAAGCCAAAAGCCCCGCTCATCTAATTAATACTGATCTTCATAGATGTTTTTGGAATTCATTGTATATTCTCTTCTTTTGATCCTATTTGATTTTCAGTTGCTTGGGAACAAGCAACAATTTAAGTTTGGTGTTGTGATGAGTGGATAATTTATACACTTTTAGGCATTGTTTTTAGTATGTTTTTAGTATATTGTAATTAGTTTTTATTATATTTTTATTAGTTTTTAAATAAAAATCACTCTTCTGGACTTTACTATGAGTTTGTGTGTTTTTCTGTGATTTCAGGTATTTTCTGGCTGAAATTAAGGGACCTGAGCAAAAATCTGATTCAGAGGCTAAAAAAGGACTGCAGATGCTATTGGATTCTGACCTCCCTACACTCAAAGTGTATTTTTTGGAGCTACAGAAGCCCAATTGGCCCGCTCTCAATTGCGTTGGAAAGTAGACATCCTGGCTTTCCAGCAATATATGATAGTCCATACTTTGCCCGAGATTTGATGGCCCAAATAGGCATTCCAAGTCAGCTCAATAATTCTGGCGTTTAACTCCAAAATTGGCACAAAAGCTGGAGTTAAACGCCCAAACTGGCACAAAAGCTGGCGGTTAACTCCAAGAAAAGTCTCTACACATGGAAGCATCAATGCTCAGCCCAAGCACACACCAAGGGGGCATGGAAGAAGATTTCTGCATTAATTACATATTTCTGTAAACCCTAGGCTACTAGTTCTCTATAAATAGGACCTTTTACTATTGTATTTACACACTTTCATAGACCTTTTCACGTTTGGGAGGCTGGCCATTCGGCCATGCCTAGACCTTTTGTTCTTATGTATTTTCAACGGTGGAGTTTCTACATACCATAGATTAAGGTGTGGAGCTCTGCTGTTCTTCATGAATTAATACAAAGTACTATTGTTTTTCTATTCAACTCAAGTCTATTTCTTCTCCAAGATATTCATTCGTTCTTCAACTTGATGAATGTGATGATCCCTGACACTCATCTTCATTTTCACCTATGAACATGTGCCTGACAACCACCTCTGTTCTACTAGCAATGGCTTGAATGCGTATCTCTTGGGTTTCTAATCTAAGATTGGAACCTTCGTGGTATAGGCTAGAATTATTGGCAGCCATTCCTGAGATCTGGATCGTCTAAACCTTGTCTGTGGTATTCTGAGTAGGATCTGGGAAGGGATGGCCGTGATGAGCTTCAAACTCGTGATTGTTGGGAGTGTGACAGACGCAAAAGGATCAATGGATCCTATTCCAGCATGATCGAGAACCGACAGATGATTAGCCGTGCGGTGACAGTGCATTTAGAACGTTTTCACTGAGAGGACGGGAAGTAGCCATTGACAACGGTGATGCCTGATGAGAGTAACTTTTGCGTGGTCTAGAAATTCGCGGATAAATCCTCGTTGCAAGTATAGTTTCTAAACCTTCAAAAGTCCTTTCATAGAAACGTTTTGGTTGTCACAAGTAACAAACCCCTAAATAAATTGATAACCAAAGTATTCAAACCTCGGGTCGTCTTCTCAAGGAACTTGGTGCACGAATTGTGAATCACACTTTTCACACTCGTACCACTAACCAGCAAGTGCACTGGGTCGTCCAAGTAATACCTTACGTGAGTAAGGGTCGAATCCCACGGAGATTGTTGGTTTGAAGCAATCTATGGTTATCTTGTAATTCTTAGTCAGGAAGTCAATTATATTTATCAGTTGAGCTGTGAATAAACAAGAGAGCATGGATTAAAGGTTACCTGTTATGCAGTAATGGATAATATGTTTGAGTTTTAGAGATGCTTTGTCTTCAGAATCTCTGCTTTCCTCTGTCCTCTAATTCATGCACACACGTCCTCCTATGGCAAGTTGTGTGTAGGTGGATCACCGTTGTCAATGGCTACCATCCATCCTTCCAGTAAAAAGGGTCCAGGTGCGCTGTCACCGCACGGCTAATCATCTGCAAGTTCTTAGTCGTACCGGAATAGGATTTACTATCCTTTTGCGTCTGTCACTACGCCCAGCACTCGCGAGTTTGAAGTTCATCACAGCCATCGAATCCCAGAATCCTACTCGGAATACCACAGACAAGGTTTAGACTTTTCGGATTCTCATGAATGCCGCCATCAATCTAGCTTATACCACGGAGATTCTGATTAGGGAATCTAAGAGATATTCATTTAATCTGATGTAGAACGGAAGTGATTGTCAGACACACGTTCATGGATTGAGGAAGGTGATGAGTGTCACTGATCATCACCTTCTCCATAGTTAGGCGCGAATGGATATCTTAGATAGGAACACGCATGTTTGAATGGAAAACAGAAATACTTGCATTAATTCATCGAGACACAGCAGAGCTCCTCACCCCCAACAATGGAGTTTAGAGACTCATGCCATCAAAGAGTATAAAGTTTTTATCTAAAAAATGTCATGAGATGAAAAATAAATCTCTAAAAGTTGTTTAAATACTAAACTAGTAACCTAGGTTTACAGAAAATGAGTAAACTATAACAGATAGTACAGAAATCCACTTCTGGGGCCCACTTGGTGTGTTCTGGGGCTGAGACTAAAGCTTCTCACGTGCTTGGGGCTGTTTTGGGCGTTCAACCCCAGCTTTGGATACTTTTCTGGCGTTGAACTCCAACTTGCAACTTGTTTCTGGCGCTGGACGCCAGAATTGGGCAGAGAGCTGGCGTTGAACGCCGGTTTACGTCATCTATCCTTGAGCAAAGTATGGACTATTATATATTGCTGGAAAGCCCTAGATGTCTACTTTCCAACGCAATTGGAAGCACGCCATTTGGAGTCCTGTCGCTCCAGAAAATCCATTTTGAGTGCAGGGAGGTCAGAATCCAACAGCATCAGCAGTCCTTTTTCAGCCTGAATCAGATTTTTGCTCAGCTCCCTCAATTTCAGCCAGAAAATACCTAAAATTACAAAAAAAATACACAAACTCATAGTAGAGTCCAGAAATGTGGATTTTGCCTAGAAACTAATGAAAATAAACTAAAAACCTACTAAAACATACTAAAATCTATATGAAATTAACCCCAAAAAGCGTATAAAATATCCGCTCATCACAACACCAAACTTGAACTGTTGCTTGTCCTCAAGCAACTAGACAAATAAAATAGAAGACTAATAGGTTGAGAAGCAATAATATCTCAGA